>NW_011889335.1:300026-301735 GCF_000151845.1 Pteropus vampyrus | reverse complement strand
GCCTGCATCCAGCGTTTGCTTTCACTGCCGATGAGCATGTCGCAACCTGTCTGTTTCCTGCTGGCGGACGCCGGGGCATCTCCAGGGGTTAGTCTATACCTAGCGCTGCTGTAACCCCGTCGTCCGGTCTGTAGCCCCATCGTCCGGTCTGTAGCCCCGTCGTCCGGTCTGTAGCCCTGTTGCCCGGGTCTGTAGCCCCGTCGTCCGGTCTGTGGCCCCGTCGTCCGGTCTGTAGCCCCGTCGTCCGGTCTGCAGCCCTCTCGTCCGGGTATTCCGCGGCCAGCTGCCGGCATTCCTTCCAGGTCTGTGCCTAGGGATGTCATTGCTCACTAGATGTTTATTCGCCTTCGCAGGCACTTTCAGCTTTCCAAAGTGGCCGCTTAGTGCCCGCCAGCCTGAGGACATCGTGCTTTTCCGTTCGGCCCCTAGTGGGCGTGAGGCGAGATCTCGTGGTTCTGTTTTGCATTTCTTGGGTGACTGATGGTACTGAACAGTGTTCGTGTGCTTCCTGGTGATCTTAGTATCTTCTTGGTGACAGGGCGGTTTGCTCCTTTTTCATTTTTATATTTGTCGTTCCCATAGTGAGGCGTAGGCGTTCTTTATGTTCTGGAAGCAATTCTTCTGATTATACGTGTTAGAACTATTTTCTCCCAGCCTGCGGCTTGCCTTTTCATTTCCTATTTGCTGTTTTTTTAAGCAGCAAGAGATTTATTTTAGGGTATTGGGTACCTTCAGAATCTTTAGAAGGACGCGTAAGGGCTGAGCTCCCCGAATAACTTCTAGATGCACAAAGCAAAAGCCTCTCTGAAGGTAGACTTGCTTCTGCCACCCAGGAGGCCTCCACCAATGTCATTTTAAGCTTTTCACTTTGGTGTGATTTTAGATGTAAAGAGCCGTGAAGGCAGTACGGTGTTCCCATATGCCCTTGACCCGGATGCCATATTAACATCTTGGGTAACGGGTACGATTGTCAAAATTACGCCCTTGACCGCGGTGAATCCTATTAACTAAACTACAGACTTTATTTGGATTTCTCCAGTTTTTCCACGAACGTCCTTATTCTGTCCCAGGATAAGACCACCGGTCATCGCCTCCGCTGGTCCCCTCTGACCTGCGACAGTTTCTCACACGTGGCGTTTCTTTCGTGGCCTGGATTCAACCAGCTTTTTTAGCTTTATCCCTGAATCTCACGAGGATACTAACTACTTTACTAACTGGTCCTCGTGGTTTCCTCGAGGATGACTTAGGGTTTTCCACGTGCATAATTCCATCACCTGTGGGTAGAAACGAGTTTTGCTTCCTCCTCTCCCATTTTTATGCCTTTCATGCCTCCTTCCAGCTTTAGTCCCCGGTTATAACCTCCCGTCTGTGTTGGACGCAAGTGGAAAGAATGGCCATCCTCGCCGCGGCCCCGCCCCAGGGGGAAAGTGTCCACGTTCTCGCCACCAGGCGCGATGTCCCGGGCTTCTCGTGAACGCCGCTGTCTCCCCGAAGACGTCCCCTTTCGTTCCTTGCTTGCTGAGAGTTTTGAAAGTGAACGAGTCGAATTTTATCAAATGCTTTTTCTGCACCTATGAAGATGCTTTTATTAACATAATGCTCTTAAAACTGCTGTGGGTCTCCTGCGAATCATACTGGGGTTTTTCTGTGCTCCCGTGATTGTCTTCTTGACAGACCCGTGGGCATCGGATGAGCCAGGCTTCCGCGAG
>NW_011889335.1:294882-298576 GCF_000151845.1 Pteropus vampyrus | reverse complement strand
TGGGCTTCCATGGCCCAGGGTTGACATTCACATCCTTCCCTTGATGACGGGGTGTCCAGACGAGAGACCCCAAGAATTGCCGGCCTTCGGGCAGCATCACAGCTCACTGGCACTTCAGCCCGATCGGTCTCAAGCTGTCGATGCCAGCCTTGCTCCGGGGTGGGGGAGGGGGTGTTTTCTGGCCCGTTCAGAGGAAGGGCTGTGGTCACCCTGACCCCAGGCGCTGAAGCAGCGTCCGTGCTTCCCTGGCGTGTGGGAGTGGCCTTCACCCCAGGCAGCACCTTACAGCTCCCAAAGCTCCCGTGTGGACAGCGTCCCTCTCGGGAGGGGCCCGCGCTTCCTCCAGAGACAGCTGAGATGGACAGTGTCCAGGGGGGGTCGCCGGCAGGTCACCTGGCAGGTGTCCTCCAGGGTGGCAAAGGCCAGCGATTCCAGTAACGAGACAGAAAACTTTTCCCAGCGATGATGCGGGCTTTCTGAGGAGGAAGCCCTGCCCCATGGATGACAGCCCAGGTCCTGGTGACAGCCGTGGCAGCCTGCCGCTCGGCCCGCGACCTCCGACTGGTGTGACGGAGCCTGGCCCACCTCTGCGGCTTCAGGGGGCGGGGGTGGTCAGCTTATGGGATGCTATCGACGAGGCATTTATAAATATTTAATCTCCACACTAAAAATATGGGACAGAGGGACCATTAGTAGCCGACAATAAAAAGGCTTTCTCTGCTGACCGTAGGGGCAGAGGGACAAAGGGCAGGTTCTGCCCGGGCTAAGTGACAGTGCTGTAAGATGGGAAATGTGAACGAGGCAGGTGCCGCGCAGACCCGCGGTCAGGGGTCTGAAACTGGCCCACCGTCCGTGCAGAGTCTGTGCGGAGCGCAGTCCACGCATACAAAGCAAAATGGATGGTTTGTTTCCGTCTGCTGCCATCAAGAATGGAGGAGAAAAGTTCAGGCCAGGATAAAAAGCTTAAATCTTGATTTTCCCTCCCCCCTCTCCAAAAGAATGGATTCCTCGCATTGTAAATTATCCAACCCTTGTCCTTGGGTTGGCAGCTGCTTCGGGCTGGTACGGACATTGCATAATCTTAAATATTGATTCTTGTTAGACTAAAAAAAACGTCCAAGTGCACCGGGCCCCAGCGATCTGCACGTCCGGAAGCCGCCTGCGCCATAGCTCACCCTGACGGCCGCTGGTCCTCCTGACAGCGAGATCCATTCTGATTAGAAAAGTTCCAGGGAAAAAGCCGCGGCCAGGATCACTTTCTCCATTACGGTGACGCGCCAGATCGACGCCTGCCCCCCGAGCAAACCCGGGACGGCGGGGGTCCATCGGCCGTGTTGCTGCCCCCCGTTTGCAGTCGGAGCAGGGCGGCCCATCGCTGCCCCTAAATACTGAGCGATGGGCGGCTCCCCACAAATGCTCATCCCCAAGGACACCGAGCGTGGCACAATCTGTCCCACGTGCCGAAGAAATGGCGTCCTTCGGAGAGGCGGGAATTTGCCCAGGGCTGCGTGGGCTGGTGGCCGCAGCTCTGCCTGAGGCCCGGGCACCGAGTTGGCCACAGGCGGGTTTCAGAGCCGGCGGGGAGAATGAAGACGGGGCCTTCACACGTCCGTCAGGGTAAAAACAGACCCCTTCTCGTCCCTCCTGACGCCGGGCCTCCTGGTGCCGGTGGGGGAGCCGCAAACGTCACGCCCAGGACGGCCTCCTGTCCCAGGCGTGGTGACACCACTTCCACGGCCAAAGGCAAAAGGAAAACCAAACCGCGAGCTGTCTGGCATCGTGTGGTGCAGCGCCACGAAATGCAGTCAGCTTTCCGTCCTCTGTGGCTACGAGTCCCGTACCCTGCTCCCTAACCCAGCCGCTTCGGTCGCCCGCCAGCAGCCATGGAGGCGGGGAGAGCCGGTGATGGTGACGGGGCCTTCCTAGTCGTCCCTCGTGTGTCCAGCTGTCACTCGATACAGCGCGCAACCACGGAGGTTTGCAGAGTGGACTTATGCGTCAAAGCGGTGCGCGGTGCTTCGCAGGGGACGAGGGTCACTTCTGCCCGCCGGCGCCCGCGCCGCCTTCTGCGGCTTTAGGAAGAGGCTGTCGTGCTCGGGGGCGTGACTGGGCACAAGGGCAGGTGCGTGTGCAAGGCAAGCCACCCGGGCGAGCAGGCTCCGGATCGACGATGGTCCCGTCATGAGAAAGCAGCATGGCAGCGCCTCGAGTGCGTTGGGTTGCGATGGGGTCCCTCGCCCACACCTAAGACGTCCTCTCTCCACCTGTGACCATTCCGACGCTGCCCGCCTGCTGGGCGTGACCACGGTGCGCTTCCGACTCCGGGGAAACCCTGGCCCGCAGACTCCGGCCCCCGCCCAACCCCGTGGGCTGCTTCTGAGGTTTGGCTCAGCCCACAGGGGGTCAGAGAGACAAAGCCTGTCAGCTTCGTGCAGAAAGATGCTTTCCTCTCGAGTGAGCCATCTCTGGTCCCTGAAGCAGGCCACGAGAACCTCCTCCGGCAAAGGCTGTGGCAGGTGGCCAGCTGGATGTCAGCGATGGGTTTGCATTTCTTCTGCAAACCCTTTCTCCCCACGCTCGGCCCACAGTCTGGCTCCCGCACCTGCCCCCCTCCCCCGCCCCGTCACCCGCCCCCTCCCTCCCCAGGCAGCAGTTCTGCTTAGGGCCGCGCCTCCAGCTGCCGCTCTCCTGGTCCTCAAGTCACCAAAGCTCCCGGAGGCCCCAGTGCCTCACCCGTGTCCCCGAGCCCGTCTCCTGAACCTGCAGGCTCCTGGGGGGGGGAGACGGTGCCATGTCACTCGGTGACCAGATGTCCCGCCCATTTTCCCTCCTCCTCAAGTTCCCATGCAGTGGCTTCAGATTCTCAGATGACCCCGTAGCTCTTGTAAAGAAGACAAAACCGTACGCGCACCTTTTCGATGTCCAAGGACAGTGTGGGGTGTTTTCAGGGTGTATTTTCTCTTTTTGTTCTCTGCCCCGTGACCCTTGCGTCCCGCCCACGACCCTGGTAGGGACTGGCCATTCCCAGTGATTGACAGCACCTCACTGCACGAGCTGTCCTAGAACTTGCCCGTTAGAAACTTGTTTTTGTCGAGGAGACACTTTAGCTGCCCATAAAAACTGCCTTTGGAATAGAAATTCCTCTAAAACCTGCACGATCGCTTCCTCTAACCTCTCTGCTTCTCTGACTCTTAGCTCCCCCGCACGGATCGGAGTGGGGCGAAAGGGGGCCCCGAGAGGCAGCCCAGGCCCTGGTCACGCTGCGCGGTCTACGCGGCCTCTGCTTGTCCCCTGCGGCCGCCGCTGCGGTCGGTGAGTGTTCCCATCTCTGCTCCTCAGCGGGGGGGCTGGACTCTGACCGGGCCGTGTGACCCCAAACCCGTGTGCCGTCCAGGCCACGTGCACCTGTCCCCGCTCCTCAGGAGAGATGGACTCGTGGCCGGTGGCTCGTGAAGTCAGGAAGGAGGCATGGCAGTGACGGCCGCGCCCCTCCGCTCACTGGCCGCAGGGGCCCGGCGTGGAGGGCGGCCTGGGCGCCTTGCTCACGGCCCCTGCCTGCCCACGCCCCAGCGACTGCCCCTCCCGCCCGGGCTCCCTGCTGGCCACACTGGCCTCGCTCATCTCTGGGGCATTAACGCCCACACATACTCCAAGTGGAGCTTTCGTGCTGGGGCCCCTGGGGACCGTGGGCCTC
>NW_011889335.1:292297-293017 GCF_000151845.1 Pteropus vampyrus | reverse complement strand
TTGTGTGGCTGGCTTCTTGCACGTAGCGTATTTTCAGAGTTCATCCCTGCCATAGCCCGTGTCAGAGTTTCATTCCTTTCTATGGCTGAATAATATTCCATTTTGCGGATGCACCGAATCCTAAAGCTCCACTCGCAGTGGGTCTTTGGGTCGTGTCTGCCATTTGGCTGTCGTGAGTAACGCCACTACAGACATCCGGTGCGAGTTGTCGTGTGAAGATGTTTTCATCTCTCCGGGGTCAGTACCTAGGAGTGGGCAGCTCTGTGTTTACGCGTCTGAGAAGCTGCCGGGCTGCGTACAGCAGCAGGGCCCACGGGGTCCGACGTCCCCGCCTCCTGCCCCACGGCGGCCGTCGTCTGCCTCTTTGACCGGAGGCACCCGTCTCGCTGGCGTCTCTCCGTGGGTTCGATCCGCGCCCTCTCATGGCTGACGACCTTGACCATCGCTCACCTGCTTTTCGGTCATCTGTGTGTCTTCTCCGAATGTCCATTCCGGCCATTCGTCCATTTTCATGATGAGCCGTTTATCCTTCATCGTAAGCGTGTGTACAAGTTCTCTGTGTGTCTCCGAGATCCAAGTCCCTTCTCCGATGCGGGTTAAACAGCTTCTCCCGTCCGGCGGGCTGTCTCCCCTTTCTCGGGGGTGTCTTTTGAAACAGGTGTTTTTAATTTCGATGGAGTCGTCTTTGTCTTCTTTCGTGGCTCAGGCTTGTGTTTGGTG
>NW_011889335.1:288717-292247 GCF_000151845.1 Pteropus vampyrus | reverse complement strand
GGGTGTCTTTTGAAACAGGTGTTTTTAATTTCGATGGAGTCGTCTTTGTCTTCTTTCGTGGCTCAGGCTTGTGTTTGGTGTCACGTCTAAGATATGTGTCATTGTTTCACACACAGTCACCACCTCTGCATCACCTCCATCGTCAAAACTGGAGTCATAAAGACACACCTCCGTTTTAAGGATCTTACAGTTACGGCTCTTACTTTAGATCTTCGGTCGTTTTGAGTTACTCTTGTGTGCGGCGTGCGCTGAGTCGGCTCCATGCTTTTGTGTGTGAATTCCCCATTGTTCTTGCTGTTTGTTTAAGAACGATTCCTTCCCTGTCGAGTGGTCCTGGGACCTCATGGAAAATCAGTCGACCGCAGGGACTCAGCTCTACGCCCGTGACCTGTGGGTCCGTCCTGTGCCCACACCGCTCCGTCTTGATTTCTGTTTCTTTTAGTAAGTCTTAGAATTAGAAATCGGGGGTCCTCCAACTTTGTTCCTATTTTTCGGGCTTGCTGGGTTATTCTGGACCCCGTGCAATACCATATGAGTTTTAGGCTCAGCCTGTCCGTTTCCACAGAGGAAACGGACTTTACCCGCTTTGCTCGGACAGGGCGCCCCACGCCGTGGGTTACGATGGGGAGCACTGCCCCCTGATGCAGTGTCTTCCAGTCCATGAACTTGGGTGTCTTTTCATTCATTTGCATCTGCTTTGATTCCTCCAACAACAAAGCCACGGGTCTTTCTGATAGCACCGTGGGCGCCTTGGCACAGCTGGTCTTTTCAGGGGGCCTCCGAGAGCCAGTGCCCAAGGCGAGGCCTCCGCCTGGGCCGACACAGTCCCGGGTGAGCAGACCGGGGCGTGGCGGGGCGGTGGGGCCGGAGTCTCGTCCCGCCCGGCCCAACCGGCCGCCCGTTCTCACCATCCCGCTTGTGGCCGCTGCAGGTCCGAGGTCCTGGGCGTTCTCGGAGTTCGGCCGCATCACCCCGCTCCCTCTGCCCCTGCACCCCTTTCCCGTCCTCTTCACAGCAGGGCGCTCGTCACGTCCGGGGGCGCCCGGCCTCGCGGATCGCTGGGAGGCCGACGCCCAGGCGCGTGTCCACTGCCCGAGGCGCCGTTTATGGGGAAGCCCGGCCCCTCCTCACTGCGCTCAGGGTCCCCCTCGCCAGTGCGTGGGGTCTGTTTCCGGACTGCGTCCCACGAGGCCGCGGGTCCGATCTTGTTCCCGCGTCGCACACTAACCGTTCCAGTCCCGTGTCCTCCACTCGAAATGCACAGGTGGCAGCCCTGCCTCCGGTGTGACGGCACGTGGAGGGGGAGCCTGTGGGAGGTGATGAGGGTTACGTGAGGCTTGAGGGTGGCCCCCCGTGATGGGAGCGGTGCCCTACGACGGACCAGAGCGAGCACACAGACAGAGCCGCTGTCCGGAGCCAGGAAGCGGGCTGTCGCCGAGGGCTGAAGCCACCGGCACCTTGACCATGGATGTCCAGCCTCCAAACCGCAAAGAAGCGCCTGTCGTCACAGCCCCGGGTGCGGGGCCGTGTTGGGGCAGCCTGAGTGGCGGTTCGAGGCCTCTGGCCTCACGTGCTCAGCCCGGCCGGGCTCCTGGTCACCGCTGTTTCTGCACATGCGTCAGGACCAGCTTGTCCTCGACGGGACAAGCTGGTGGGACGTGACTGAGATGGCGCTGAATGTGGAAGTCGCTGTAGGGGGAGTTGGCACCTTTCAATATGTAGTTTTCCAATCCAGGAATATGATCTATGCCTCCGCTTATTATGATTTTACATTTTCTCTCGGAACGATTTTATGGTTTCTCGTGCAGGCGTCTTACATAACTATCTTTCTAGGTATCTGATAGTTTTATGCTACCGGAAATGGTATAATTTTTAAAATTCCATTACCTAATTATTGTTACAGAAATACAGTTAGTTGCCTATTGACCTCGTTTCCATCAGTCTTACTAAATTTAATACTTTGTAGGTTCTTTTGAATTTTGTTATAACACTAATTTTAAAATAATTTTTCCCTAATTTGGTCAGTAATCATTTGGAAATCCCTTCGAGGAAGCGCAGATAAGGTGATGTGGGAACCGGGCCCCACGGGATGCTGGGTAAGCCAGGGCCAGGGGCGCCAGCTGCCATTGGTGGGGCTCCCTCCCCGGGACCCCGTGGCCCCGC
The DNA here is from genome assembly GCF_000151845.1 of Pteropus vampyrus. Taxonomy (NCBI): domain Eukaryota; kingdom Metazoa; phylum Chordata; class Mammalia; order Chiroptera; family Pteropodidae; genus Pteropus; species Pteropus vampyrus. The sequence goes on along the minus strand of NW_011889335.1, from coordinate 290,084 downwards.
CCTGAGTGGACCAGCCTCCGGGCTCTGACGTCCTCCACCAGGAGCGGCTCAGCTCCGTCCACAGGCCTTACAGCGCCAGCACCCCCGGCCACCTGGCCTCACCGTCACAGGACAATCCCATGGGCTCTGACCCAGGCGCCCTGCCCCGCTGGCGGCGACGGGAGGCAGGGTGTTGAGTCAGGCACCGGCGAACGGTTATCCTCCCGGGGGCCCAGGGGGCGTGTGCTCCCGAAGCCGCCCCGCGTGCCCGCGTCACGGAAAGCTTGGAGGTGTGTGTGTGACAGGTGAGCCTGCGGCTCCCAAGGTCCAACTGCCAGCGTTGTTATAATTCTCCCACATCTCTTCCAAACACGCATTTCTTCTCTCTCTGCAGAAATCTACCCGTTGCAATTATGCTATGTTACATACGCAGTCTTATATGCTTGCTCCGCTTAATTTTGTCATTAGTATGTACCATTTCATTAAATATACTTTAGAAACATGATCTTAAAGGCTTAGTAAAATACGTAATGCTCTGCTATGTGGCTAGACCGTAGTACAGTTCACGATTCCTACTGTTAGATGTTTGGGGTCTTTCCGGCTTTTTAAATAAATATCACAGCGGCGAACATCCTCGTGCGTACAGTCTTATCTAATCCCCGATTACTCCTCAAGGTCGATTCCTGGCTGTGAGTCAGTGAGTCAGTGGGTCGGAGGCCACGAGCACAGGGTTTGCAGAGGCGGCCGTCAAGAAAGCTCCTTTCTCCCTCGACAGGATTGTTACCTTTTACGAAAAATCTTTTCTAATTTTACAAGTGACAAAAATTTCTTTCAGCCCATGATTTTAGCCTGATACTCATTTTTAAGTGAGCGCAAATATTTTCCTAAGCTTATCGATCTCTCGTTCCCTCGTGAGTTGACTGAATTTGCCCGTTTTTCCTTCCGGGTCCTCCTGATTGGCAGCAGCTCGTTGTGTCTTGGGACCATAAACCGCTGTCGCGTTGGCCGCAGGATTCTGCGCCGGGGCCCAGCCGCACACCAGCCTGGGTCTGGGTGGCCCCACTGCAGCGGCTGGACGGGGCTCGGCCTCCGGTGAGCGGCACCGTCGGCGCCGGGTCCCAAACACGCTGAGGAGCCACCGTCAGGCGAGTGAGCTGTCGTCCGCCCATCAGCACGGTGACAGCAGCGGCCCGACGCCCAGGCTCCCCTCTGACCCTCTGTTTCTGTTGTGTCCAGCGCCTCTCACTCTCCACCCGCTTCGTCATCTCTGCTTTTCCTCGTCCGTGTCCTGTCCCCATCATCATCTTGCCGGCAGTAACAGAAGCTGTCGCCGAGCCGCGGCTGGGAGGTGACTGACGGGCTCAGCCTTGCGGCCTAGCCCCTCTGGC
>NW_011889335.1:284407-288667 GCF_000151845.1 Pteropus vampyrus | reverse complement strand
GGCCACCTGGCCTCACCGTCACAGGACAATCCCATGGGCTCTGACCCAGGCGCCCTGCCCCGCTGGCGGCGACGGGAGGCAGGGTGTTGAGTCAGGCACCGGCGAACGGTTATCCTCCCGGGGGCCCAGGGGGCGTGTGCTCCCGAAGCCGCCCCGCGTGCCCGCGTCACGGAAAGCTTGGAGGTGTGTGTGTGACAGGTGAGCCTGCGGCTCCCAAGGTCCAACTGCCAGCGTTGTTATAATTCTCCCACATCTCTTCCAAACACGCATTTCTTCTCTCTCTGCAGAAATCTACCCGTTGCAATTATGCTATGTTACATACGCAGTCTTATATGCTTGCTCCGCTTAATTTTGTCATTAGTATGTACCATTTCATTAAATATACTTTAGAAACATGATCTTAAAGGCTTAGTAAAATACGTAATGCTCTGCTATGTGGCTAGACCGTAGTACAGTTCACGATTCCTACTGTTAGATGTTTGGGGTCTTTCCGGCTTTTTAAATAAATATCACAGCGGCGAACATCCTCGTGCGTACAGTCTTATCTAATCCCCGATTACTCCTCAAGGTCGATTCCTGGCTGTGAGTCAGTGAGTCAGTGGGTCGGAGGCCACGAGCACAGGGTTTGCAGAGGCGGCCGTCAAGAAAGCTCCTTTCTCCCTCGACAGGATTGTTACCTTTTACGAAAAATCTTTTCTAATTTTACAAGTGACAAAAATTTCTTTCAGCCCATGATTTTAGCCTGATACTCATTTTTAAGTGAGCGCAAATATTTTCCTAAGCTTATCGATCTCTCGTTCCCTCGTGAGTTGACTGAATTTGCCCGTTTTTCCTTCCGGGTCCTCCTGATTGGCAGCAGCTCGTTGTGTCTTGGGACCATAAACCGCTGTCGCGTTGGCCGCAGGATTCTGCACCGGGGCCCAGCCGCACACCAGCCTGGGTCTGGGTGGCCCCACTGCAGCGGCTGGACGGGGCTCGGCCTCCGGTGAGCGGCACCGTCGGCGCCGGGTCCCAAACACGCTGAGGAGCCACCGTCAGGCGAGTGAGCTGCCGTCCGCCCATCAGCACGGCGACAGCAGCAGCCCGACGCCAGGCTCCCCTCCGACCCTCTGTTTCTGTTGTGTCCAGCGCCTCTCACTCTCCACCCGCTTCGTCATCTCTGCTTTTCCTCGTCCGTGTCCTGTCCCCATCATCATCTTGCCGGCAGTAACAGAAGCTGTCGCCGAGCCGCGGCTGGGAGGTGACTGACGGGCTCAGCCTTGCGGCCTAGCCCCTCTGGCAGTAGGGGGCTCTCAGTGGCCCCCTCCTGTCCCAGCACAAGGGGAATGGCTCCTCCCCTCGGCCCGTCACCCCCGCCCACACCACACGTGCTGGCTGGAGCAGAGGCATCTGTCCCCTCAGCCCACTGGGGGACGCGTGAGCCGAGGACGCAGTGGACGAGTGCTGGGGACATGGCTCCTTGGGAGCCTCCCGTGTGCCACGAGGCCCTGGGCGTGGGCCTCTGCCTGCGCTGCTGGATCGTCATCATGTGACATTGGCTGTGTCCTGACAAAAGGCTCCTGAGCCTCGGCCCACATCAGCTAGACAAGCCGGTTCCCATCGTACAGCCTATGCAGGTGGCCTGGCTGACTCAGGCCCCTTCGCCCTGGGGGTGGCATGCGTCCCCCGTGAGGTTGGCTGGGACCTTCCCGGGAGCCTCTCCGCTGCCAGAGGCCTCTGGAACCCGTCAGAGGGACGGGCGGGGGGTCTGGAGAGAGGACACCGCAGCCAACGCTGGTCCCTCCGGCGTCTGGCCTGAGGCTGCTTCTCCATTCTCCAAACTGGTCTTGTCACCTGAGGGAGGGAGGCCAGTGCCAGCAGCACGTCCAGGGACAGCCCACACGGTGACGTGACCGGCGTGCGCGCCGCCTGGCAGCAGGTGTCGGGGAGGTGGGACACTTATCTGCTGTGCGAAACCGTGTAGGAGATTTGACTCCCTTAGAGATTGTAAGTTAAACGGTGGCTCCAAGCAGTCTTGGACCAGGAGTGTCCACTGCCCTCCCGAGGTCACGCCACCCGCGTCTGTCCCCCGCCCCAGTCTTTCCAGGAGGGACGAAACGCTCTTCGCCCACACTAAGTCCCAGGCTCTCGGGACCCTTCAGCCTCGACCCCCAACGTGGGAGTGGAAGGTGAGGAGGTCACGGCCAAGTCTCGTCCTCGAGAAGCCCGAAGTCTGTCCCGGTACCTCAGGAGCACCCCGGGAGGCTGGCGCTGGCGGCCTTGGGTGCGTCCCACGGAGGGACCCCCATCGGCCGGCGAGGCAGGGCCGGCTTCCTCAGAGAGTGGCGTTTGGGCTCAGGGTAAAGTCTGAGAGGAGCCGGCCGTGTTCTCTCGCCACCCCAGGTCCTGAGCTCTGTGCGTGACTTGCTCGTGGATGCGACAGCACAGATTCTAGACACGGGTACGATTCCAAACTGCCCACAACCCCAAGAGAACGTGTCTCTGTTGGCCACCGATGGACCGCGCTTGCACACCCGGAAGCCACTGTCCCTTGTGCCTGGCGAGGGCCTGGTGGGTTCAGAGCCGGGTGGTGGGCAGAGTCAGAACCCTGTCCGAGCCCACACAGGGGTGACGAGCCGCTCCTGTCTGCCCCCGGGCCCGGGAGCTGCGTGCACACCGGCTCCCTGTGAACCCTGCGGCTCCACACTGGGAAATGACAAATGACCAAAAAATCAATTTGTAATCTGATTGGAGGTTTTTGATTTCCTCTGATGAGTTTAAATTTCATTAAAAGCAACCTTATTCCGACATAAAAGGAGCCCTTGAAGGGTAAAACGGGATTGTCTCTCCCGCATAGAGCGGCCCGCTCTTTTGTGTGACTTGCTGGGCGCGTTAATTGTGAGGCCGGCCCGGGGGCCCGTGGGCAGCTGGGCCGTTATCGGGCCTGAGATCGCGGAGCTGGAGCACAAGGACTCACATTCAAAAGTCCCTCTCTGGCATATTGACACGAGTTATCAACAGCTCTTATTATCTGCGGGGGGCGGGGGGGGCGGCACGCGGCTCCGAGGACAGTGGCCGCTATAAATGGCCGCAGAGCCGCCTCTGCCTTCTCTTAATTGTCTGCATTCTCTGGAAAAACTGATCATCGTGGCCTCTTGTCTTGATGAGAAATTGACATTTTCTGAGGACTTCCGTGGGTGCTCCAGCGGGGAGATAAGGCTGCTGTGTGGGGGGGGGGGGCCTCTTCCCGTCGACCCACTTGATGGGTATGGATTCCGTGAGGTCTTTTTCAGCATTTGAACTATAAAAGGTTCAGAACGACACCACCCCTTATAGACAAAAGATAACCTTGCCCTCTGAATATATCGATTCTTTATTAACTAGGCTGTTTAATGTAATGAAATGAGGCATTAGATTGAAGCCCATTTCGAGTGCTTTGAATAATCTTTAAAAGCTCGAAAGGCCTTAAAAGGCGGCCTGACAATAATTGGCACACATTCCGAGAGATCGTACTTCTCGCTTCGGACTCAGAACGAAACACAAACAGAAAATAATTTCTCCCCGGGTTACAGGGCCCCGAAAGCCTCCTCCAGGGAGGCCCCTGGGCCCCCTCCCCTGGGCTGGCATTCCTGGCACTGGCTCAGAGTAGGAAAGAGGGTGAATCGTGTCCCCGGCCCCGCCCCCAGCACGGGGGCAGGAGCCTGGGGGAGGGAAGCGGGGTGCGGGAGGGCTGCAGCTTCGTACCCCCATGAGTCTCTCTCTGCTGTCTCTTTAAGGCCGAAACAAGAATGCACTCAAAGGAGGCTGATTGTCGCTGACGGGAGAGAAAGGCATTCACAAGTTTCTTTATGTTTTGAATAATTGTTTCCTGTTTTGCTCAGCAGAACAAGTAATTAAGAGGACTTTTGTGAGGGCTAATTTGGATCACACTTGCGCGTGTGTATTATGGAGCTGCGAGCCAAAACATGCAAACCAGCCTCCCATTCAGGAGAAACTGGAGAACGACATGGAGGGCGCGCCGAAACCACGCGGGAGCCAGCCGTCGCCGTGCGGATTAGAGCCTCAGAGCTGGCGGCCGATCTCACTGCAGCCGACGCCTCCGGCTCCGTCCACGTGCAGCCCACGGCGGCCCGTGCAGCGCGTGAGGTCTCTTATGCCACGTCAGTGGACCTGGGGTTGGGGTGGCGTGGTGTCATCTTGTCAGACCTCGGCTGGCACAGGCGTCTGGTGCCCCGGTGTCCCCCACCCCCGCCCCCAGAGCCCTTGCCAACACACTGCCCT
>NW_011889335.1:276604-284357 GCF_000151845.1 Pteropus vampyrus | reverse complement strand
GAGAGAAAGGCATTCACAAGTTTCTTTATGTTTTGAATAATTGTTTCCTGTTTTGCTCAGCAGAACAAGTAATTAAGAGGACTTTTGTGAGGGCTAATTTGGATCACACTTGCGCGTGTGTATTATGGAGCTGCGAGCCAAAACATGCAAACCAGCCTCCCATTCAGGAGAAACTGGAGAACGACATGGAGGGCGCGCCGAAACCACGCGGGAGCCAGCCGTCGCCGTGCGGATTAGAGCCTCAGAGCTGGCGGCCGATCTCACTGCAGCCGACGCCTCCGGCTCCGTCCACGTGCAGCCCACGGCGGCCCGTGCAGCGCGTGAGGTCTGTTATGCCACGTCAGTGGACCTGGGGTTGGGGTGGCGTGGTGTCATCTTGTCAGACCTCGGCTGGCACAGGCGTCTGGTGCCCCGGTGTCCCCCACCCCCGCCCCCAGAGCCCTTGCCAACACACTGCCCTGAGGCCGCTTCCTGCCCCTATGCAGCACGGCGCTGGGTCAGAGCACCTGCTGCCTGCCAACCCCTCCGTTCAGAAGCAGGGGGCAGGGCGACCTAACCCCAGGGGTCTGCATGATTGTTTGGGTGCCACAGAGCTGCTGGGGCCCCGCGTCTGACAGTCACGTGCAGTCGAGTGTCAGGGCGCCACACACGCAGGGGGGGACCAAGCCATCTACGTGGCTACACGTGTCTCTCTCCACAGGTGCGTGAGTGTGTGGGTCGGTCACTCTGTTCGAAGGCTCGTCTGTGACTCAATCGCTTCTGTCTTGGCCAGGATGCAGCCCTGGGTCCCAAGGGATGCAGATGGCAGCCCGAGGGCTTCCGCGTGTGTCCACCCAGTCGTTTTAATCATCGAAACATAAAGGTACCCGAAGTGAAACTCACAGACAAGAAATACTTTAATTAAATATTGTGTAAAATGAACATTTTTATACAGTTAAATATCTGAAAAAATGTACAGATAAACCATCTTATTGTAGGGTCTTTAAACAGCAAGATCTACCAGTTCGTGAAGCGCTCGGTTTCGAGACAATGAAGCGATGAGGGCGTGTTGACTAATCACCTAAAACACGAACCAAGTGCAGGTATGAAGGAACTTGCAAACGTTAACAGGTACACGTGAGCTCGTTTTTAGATCAAACCCTGACTTATACAAAATGAGACGGAGGCAATTTAGTTCCAAAGTCACTTCTCAGGCTTTTCCACGTAGCTAAGCCTTGTCGGCCATCACGGGGCCAGGCTGTGACCTGCTGACCACTGGGGACATTGTTTGTTTATCGAGTCCCTTGAACACTTTACTAAGTTGTGCATTGTTTCGTTTTGTTAAGAAAGTTTTTAAAAAGTCCCTCCTTTTTGTTTTAAATTTGATTTCTGCTGCAGTCTGCAAAACGTTTGCTGTGCCGTATCCGCAGAGCAACGCGCCGTGGCGGGCGGAGGTGGGGTGGGGAGGGGGAGCTGACCCTTTTGGTCTCTCTGCGGGTTTGGCACGGACAGGCACAGGATCTGAACGAGGTCATCTCAGTTTAAAAAGTACGGACAGTGCTGCTGGGGGTGACTACACAGAAAAGTACTGTTTAAAAAAAAAAAATTTACAAGCCAGCAGTTACTCTGATTCCTCGAACCCTCTGTGAACCTGAGCTCGGAAGGACGCAGGACGCAGCAGCGTGGGACGCAGGAAGGGGTGACACACGAGTCGCCAGGTTTGTGCTTTTGTTCGTGTGTGTGTTTGACACCACAAGTCTCCAAATGAAAAACTGATTAACAATTGTGTGAGCCTGTGATAAAATAGCACGGAGGTGTTTTTTTTCTTTTTTCCTTTTAAAGAAGTCCACTTTTAAGGCATCAGAGAAGTTAATGTGGCAAACATTTTAATTAAAACGTCAGAAGTAAATTTTATTTTAAACTTTAGGCCTCTGAATTTTTCCAGTAAACACAGTTCAGCTATGTGGCAAAGTCATGGGTGGCAGCTAAAATGACTTTTTACATTCTACAAAAAAATAAAATAAGGACACAGCCCCAAACGGTGTCGCCTCTCCGCGGCCGCTCCACATGCACGGAATCTACGAGGACTTGTCACAGCCGGTGGCACCGTTTTCTTTTGACTATACAACAAACTTTTTTCAAAAGTATTTGCTCAGATAACTTAAAAATAATATAAAAATAAACAATGAATTTGACTTTTCCTCAAAATAAAAAAAAAAAAATATGATGGAAAGTCTTAAACAATAGCAAATTCTTTACGTACACATGAACTGCAAGGGCACGGTTCTTTCTGAGGAAGCAGATCAGAGAGACAGTTCTCGGCTTAATGCTCTTCCCAGCATCGCACCAGGCCATGACCCAAAACCAACATGGACGAGGAAAAGAAAACCAACATGGGCGGGAAAAGCAATGTACAAAATTTCAAAGATAAATACAATATTTATAATTGATATGTTACAAAATAAAGTCCCTTAGCAACTGCAAGTGTTCATGGAAAAGTGTCGAATGGAGACCATTTCACTCCTTATGAGACGCATAAGGAATAAAACTTTTTTCTAAATATTTAAGTGGATCTGAAAAAAATTCAAGACAAGTGTATAAATAGTTAGCTACAACTTTGGCAAAATCACAAAAGTCTACAATTTTATAACCACATACAAAACACATTAGGGAAGAAGGATCTAGAAGTCAAAAGGACAATTTCTGGTACAAGAAACATGGACCTCACAGTAGCCTAAGAATGCAATAGTATACAGTGCTAGCAAAAGTTGAAAAATGTTGCAGACCACACTTGCTTAACAGGAAGCTCTAGCAGTGGGAGAATATTTTAACCAACAGACAGTAGCGTTTTCTCTGTCAGTGTGCTTGTTGAAGGCAAGAGAATTCAATATCAAAGTTACAATTTCTAACTACAATAAGTTACAAAGTTCCATTTCCTTAAGATGAAGGTAAGCAATGATAAACCCTCCCTCCCTCCCTGCCACCCCGAGTTCTCCTACTCACATAGTCATCCTTTCTTCCGGTTCGATGGCTCATACCTCCTTGGCCCCCTTTTTCCACCACAGAAAAATATTTCACATTATAGAGATACACAACCATTGTGAATCTAAGGATGAGTACAGAAAAACGTTTGGAGGCGTTTTCATCAGGGTTTCATGATGCATTCACAAACTTTCTCCCGACACATAGCAAGTACTAGACATGGCCAAGACGGAGTCAGAAACTTTATACAAAATAGGCGTCGCTTTGATTTCCTTACTCTTCAGGACCGAGAAGTGTGAAAATATGAGAAAAGTTCAGTCAATAAAATGGAATTGTTCATGAAGAAGTAGGCTGTTTGCATGTCGATTCGTAACAGTTTAAATAAAATCTTTAAACAAAGTCTTTCGTAGCATTTCGACCGCTGCCGACGTGTTTGACACTGTCTCCATCAGCATGTCTGAGTGTCCTGGGCGTGCCCCCTGAAGTCCGTCCGTGGGTGCTGGGCGCTGCGGAGGTAAACAAAAGGCCCTCACATGGGCGGGACTACCAGCCCAGACATAGCTGCAAGAGAGAAAGGAGCCGTTACTGGGGCCGGCTCGCGGGCGGCTGGCCTTCTCTGTGCGCGCTGTTCGGCGGCGCTGGAGGGTCTGCCCGCCTCGCCGTTCACCAGCCTGGGGCTCGGTTACGGCGTGGGGGGGCCTACTGCATGGGGGAGAGGGGTGCGGCTGGGGACAAAGCCCCGTGGCCCTGCTCAGACTCCCTGTGGCAGGGGAAGGGCTCCTGGCCTCTCTGGGTGGGACGCCAGGCTTCCCACACGTCCCGGTGGCTGGTTTATAGCAGATGGAGGCCCAGGCTCCCCAGAGGCCGCCTCTGCCCACGGACGTGAACCGACCTGCTCGCTCTCCCTAAGCGAAAGCTGGACTGCCTGTGTCCCCTCGGCTCTAGCCCTCGCCTCTGCCCGCCTGCTCATCGCTCTGGATCGTAATGGTGAGTCGCACGTCCTCCAGCATCAGAGCCACTCGGCCCTGCCGTCTCTAGGGCAAGGGCCCCGAAGAGACCCGGGTCGCAGCTCCGCCTCGGCGGGCTCCTCAGAATAGAAACTTAGGGCTAAAACGCCAGGTGCAGCGACGCCTCCCGTGAACTCCTGGCACGAACGTAATTTAAAATCTTTTAACTGTGGCGACGTTTAATTTTTGTCAGGACGACCACTGATTCACGTCCAGCGTGTTAACACGTTTGTTCACGCAGCGACGCGTGCTTCGCTTCTGTGTTCAACACCGAGAACCGGTCTCCGACTCACCGTTACAACTACGGGGTGCGAGGCCTGTGTGCGCGCGCGCCGCTCACGAGGCGTCCACACACTGTGTGGGCGGCGGACGGGCCGTGGCACCTGGCCACCTGCCTCGTCAGCAGCTCTGGTGGCCGCTGCCGGCCCACAGGCCAGTCGGTGGCCCTCCGGGGGCCTGGGCGTCCCTCTCATACACTAACGGATGCTGCGAAGACAATTTCAAATCACTGATACCTTTCCAGTTCCTTTTCTGAGCATTAGTTCATCAAAGTGAAATATGCCACCGACTTCACAAAAGGGCCAGTTTGTCTTCTCCGCGGTAACGTCCTCAGCACCCAGCAGAGAGCCTGGCACATAGTAGGCGCTCAGTAAATACGGGTGGAAGGGATTCGTTTTCTAAAGGAGTAACTGGATTTGATTTTCACCGGGAGGAGCATGGACCACAGGTGGCGTCTGAGAGGCCGAAGACGGCCACTCGGTCTCGGTGCCTCAGGAGGTCCCGCAGGGCCCCGGGCAGGCGTGGGGAGCCTGTTCCGCGCGGCCCCCGCTGTGGGCAGCTGAGTCCAGGCCGTGCCTCCCACTGCCCTCGGGGCCGGCCCCTCTCCCCCGAGCCTCTGGCGGAGACCACTCAGAGGCACCGACGTGCACACGTGGCCCCTTCCGAGGGGCGCGGCCCGCCGGGACCCACGGGCTCTGAGGCCGGGCCGGGTTTGAGACGGGCTCCGCGGGTGGCACGGTGACCCGCCAGCCCGTCCCCACGGGCCACGTCGCTGCCTCCTGCCCACGGGGGCTGCGGGAGCTCTGGCCGTGAAGGCCTGTCCGCGAGAGGGCAGGACAGACCCCGCCGCGCTGACCGCGCCCCCGCTCCTCTCCCGAGCGGCGCCAGGCCCCGAGCCTCCGCGCAAAGACTCGCGGCTCTGCCGGAGCGGCGAGGGAGAGGCTGGCACTCGCGGGGCCGGACGGAGGCGTGTCGCTCACGGGAGCACAGGGAGGGCGGGGCGTGGCACCGCGGCGGACCCCGGCATGCAGCGGCCACCACACGTGCACGGGCCCGGGAGCGCCGCCCCCCCGGGGACAGAACGCGGCGCCGGCCGCCCGCTCACCTTGGAGCCCGTTCCCGTTGGCGCTGGTGCAGGAGGGAGGAGGGGAGGCCTGGGGCCGGACCACGGGCGCGAAGGCGCTCTTTTGTTTCACTGCGGAGATGACATTGGCAGGTGAGAATGAGAAAATGCCGTGCGCACTGCTACAGTTTGAAGGGAGGGTGACCGAAGAGGCTGCCACGGTGGGACTGGCCGGCCCGACTGCAACAAAGCAAAGACGTCAGCCCGCGGCCCCGCCGGGCGCCCGCCACGCCCCGGGCTCCCGCCTGGCCAGTCGGGCCGCCCGCTCCGCGCCCGTTCCGTGTGGGTCTCCAACGGGGGTCGCGCGGGGCCCGGCGCAGGTCAGTGGACCGTGGTCGCGCGGACGCCCAGCCTCAGAGCCACCCTTCCTTCTGTCCAGTAGCTCACACCACAGAACACCCGAGCAACGCACACACTTGACTTCGCAGTGAACATGAAGCTGTGTGATGACGTGTGACAAAAACAGACACTTACTGCCGTAGGGAGAGTTAGCGGAGGAGCCATTAAGGAATCCAGGCGAGCCCGGGACCCCTAGGTTGGCCATGGCGCCACTTCCATATCCGTTCATGCTAGTGCTGACTGTGCTGTAATTGGACTGCTGGGGGGTGCTGCTGGGGACGTAGCCTCGCGGGGACACGCTGCTTGTATTGCGACTGTAGCCGACTGTCAAAATCCCACCCCCCCGGCCAAAAATAACATTATTATCAGGGAGAGACACTTGGGGGGGGGTTCCCCGCAAATCTGTATCATAAACATTTCTGAACAACCTCGGCTTCACTCAGCCCTCGCGCCCAAGCGGCTGGGGCAGCCTCGTCACGCCAGCCCCTGCGCGTGTCACCGCCAGGCCCGTCCTGGGCCCGCAGCTGCGACAGCCACCAAAGCGCACTTCAGTCTGACCGTCAGCTGCCGCCACGTCTCTCTCTAGACGCGACTAGCAGCAGCTTGGCTGGCCAGCCAGCCCCCCGCTACGTGGACTGCCGGCCTCTGCTCTCCTTCAGATGCCACTGCGGGCAAGGACAGCTCACGTGCGGCCGTAGCGCCCACGAAGGGCTGTCTGGGGCCTTCGTCGTTGTGGCCGTGTTTGTGAGTGGGGGGGTGCGCAGAGCAGTGGCTTCATGCCATGGGGGGCGGTCGCACAGCGTCCCGGGAGACCGGAAGCAGACTCAGGACTGGCTGGGACAGCGACGGCCGCCCGGGGCACCGCGCTATGGGGCAGATGCAGGGCAGGCAAGCGGGAGTCCCCTCCCGTTTGTTCACTCCCGACTGGGACGCCAGACCCCAGCCACGTGACAACCCAGGGTGGGGGTCCCACTGCTCGCTATGTCACAGCTCCCCTGGGGCTGGCCCCAGCCTCTTGAGGAACACCAAGTCGCTCAGGCGTGCATTCCAGGTAAACCGCGCGCGGCAGCTGGCGTAACCGCTGCCTCGGTGGGGGTTCTCTGAGCGCGCCCCACACGGGGCCCCGAGGCTGTTCACACCCCGCCGGCCTCGGGGCAGCCAGCTGCGGCTGAGCCCCGGCCGCCCACGCAGGGTGTCGGGGAGGGGCCGCCCACCTTGGTCGTTGGCTTGCGAGGTCTCGGAGACGTTCACGGCGAGCTGGCTGCTGAAGGAGTTCACGCCCATCATGCCGCTGTGGGCGGGCGTGCTGCCCAGCGCGGGGATCTGGTTGTGGTTGCGGGGGACACTGTACAGCGCCTCGGCGATGTCGGCTGCCCGCTTCAGGATGATCTCCTGGAGCAGGAGGGGCCCGTCAGCAGCGGCCAGGGTCGGCCGGCGCCCCCCACCCTGACCGCCGTGCCCCCCGCGGCAAATAGGAGGAGCAGGGCATGGTCCCGGGGTCTAGACCGTGAGAAAATGCGCTTTTCAACGGGAAAGAACGCCCCTCGGGAAGATAATTAAAGGCGCACCCTTCTGCACGGCTGCCCAATGCCCGGCGGGGTCCGGGCACAGAGGACGGTGCTGGATCCAGAGAGAAACGGGCCCACGTGCAGGGGGCCGGCCCCCGCGTCCCTGCGCCCCAGCGGCCCAGGCGGGGTGGGGACGGCTGTGGGTGCCCGCCCCTCCCCCTCCCGGGAGCACCGCTCCGCACCCCCGCCACCCGACCCACACGCCGGACTTCAAAGCGGCGGTTCCTGACACGCGAACGCGTGGCGTGAGGACGCACGCGTGCAGAGGGAGGCTCGCTCACACCCGCCTCAGGTGCTGGCCACGCCGTGGGCCCGGAGAGCCCGCGCTGGACCCCGGCCCCGGGAGGGGTGGCGCGTGGACGCAGCGCCTACCTGGTTGTTGTGAGGCATCCCGTACAAGGCCTCCACGAGGTCGGCCGCCCTCTTCAGCAGCACCTCCTGGGGGGAGAGCAAAGCGGGTGACTGCGCGGGAGGGG
>NW_011889335.1:232316-272232 GCF_000151845.1 Pteropus vampyrus | reverse complement strand
CCCTCATGCCCGCTGCCCCAGCTGTGGAAGGCTGACCGAGAGAGGCTGGCTGCTCGCCAGTGAGGGCCCCAACAAGCACCTGGTCACCTGAGGCGCCAGCACCCGCTGATGCGGCCGAGACGGGCTGCACGATGGGGTCCCACGGGCAGCGGGGGAGGACAGGTGACCCTGGACGTCCCCTGCCCGTGAGAGGGCACCGCCAGGATGCCCTCCTGAGTTCACTCAGCCTCAAACTCAGCGCCCCCTGGGCCAGCCAAGGGGTGGCCGAGCCCAGCTGCTCACGCGGCACAAAGACATATGTGGCCTGAGGCCAGCAGCAGGGCTCCCTGGATGGCGCCTTGCAGCCCTCGGCTCTTGCTGGGGACACACGTCCGGCTAGAGCGCAGGCAGAGGAACGAAACCCGGCCGCAAACCGCTCTGCACCCCTCCCCGACTGCCACGTCCTCACGGTGACCGTGCGACGTCACCACTCACGTGTCCTCACGTGCTACGTGCACGCCCCGCGTGAGAAAGGCAACGTCTAAAAGCATCTATCGTGGTAACAAAACGCAGAGGTGGACAAGACTTGGGGGCCCCGGGGGTGCGGATGTAGAAAAGTCGTAACGTTAGGACCTCATTTTTCATTTTGCTTTTTTAACCCTGCCCTGAAAATCAGAGACGGCTTCCAAAGAGCGAAAGAGACACAATTGTATCAAAGGAGAGGGAAAATTATAAGCCTGACTTATCTTTAATGTCGTACATCAGAATGAAACGCCTGTGATGTGCGGCGTGTGCGTAAACAGCGCGGGCGGCTTGTGTCTTTGCTGAATTTAAATGAAAAGTCCCCCTAGATATTAATACGTGGACTTCATTTGTTAGCTGCTAAGTCAGGGACTTATAACAAAAGCTTTGTAAACAAAAGATTAAACCGAATCGAGCTTTAGAAAATGAAAAGAAAACAAGAGTCGAGTAATCACAGATCAGACCGGGGCTGCCAGATTGAAATCAGCACGGGCTGCTGGAGTGGAAAATGTCTAATTGAACTATTTCATTACGCGGAAGTTTACGTCCCCCTCGCAGAATCCAAAATATTTGTATCAGAGAAGCCTTTCTTCTCCTCTTCTAAAAACATGGTCTTGCGCGGATGAGACACCGAACTGGAGGCCGCTCGGCCCCCTCCCCGCCCTGCCCGCGTGGCCACGTCGGGGGCGGGCGGGCACCTGTCGGCCTTGCCGTGGGCGCAGGGCTTGGGGTGTCCGGAAGCCCCCTTCCCAGAGCACCCGCTGCCCCCAAATCGGAACAAGCCCGGGGCGGCCCCTGCCCCCCTACTCACCTTGGGTAACCTCTCGGGGTCGCCCGGATGCCTGGGAATCACCTTCTGCAGCCTCTGAAAGCCGTAATCTATGGTTGGTTCATTGAGGGCTACAACAGGACACAGAGACAGAGGTCAGGTTAATCCCTTTTGCGTCACCCCTTACCCGTTTCCTGCACGCTTACAAATCAGCGTGTGAGTCCCCTCTTCCGACGCTCTGGGGGGCGAGCGCCCCTGAGCACCCGTTCTGCCCTAAGGAATGGGTTTGCCCCCTCTCTCTTGCACATAAGCGCCACGATGATTATTTCTGATCTATAATTAGCCTGGAGGAAAGTCAAAGGGCTACTCGATATATTGTAAAAATGGCAGTGCGGTCGGCAAGGTGCAGGTCCCGGGGCCACGGGCAGGAGTCACCACCGTCACGATCACTGCCTCGCACGGGGCCTTCCACGCCGGCCCGGGATGTATGGGAGCTGGCGATGATGACATATGTCCGGCTATTGCTAGCTTCAGATTTATCCCAGTGGCCCTTTTCTGTCTAGCATATTGCCTGAGCACAGACCAGGCAGGAGGAGCACTTACTCTTGCAAAGCTTTAATAATCTGTGAATGGCTGACTACAAACTGATGTAGGGCACTATCACTCCACCAGCCTCACGAAATTGCCGGCCACAAATAGTAATTAATCTTTTTATCCCTCAAATTGTAATTTTGACTATGAACTGTGCGCGGCCATAAATCAGCCGCACGCGCGCTGTGTACAGTGCATGAATCACGGCCGGGACTCCGTCCGAATGCACACTCTGTGTTTAACAAGCTTTATAAGGAGCCATTGGGCTTTATTATGGCTCTGCCTGACTCCAACAAAAACTGAGCCCGGAGGCCCGGGGACGCGCGTTAAGATGAAAATACTTATTAGAGTACATTACTTCTTGATGTAGGTTCCGTTTTCTGTGGAGTAACGCCACGGTGCACGGCGTGACATAAATCAGGGGCTTTTCTCAGACTAATAAGACCCTCCGCCATCTATTCATTACTCCGCCTGCAGTTCGGGCCATCACTCATTAGCACATAATGTGACGACTGCCGCCCCCCGACTCGGCAGGCCCGCGGACGGCCGGGAACACAAAGGCCACGGCTGCGAGGGGCGAGGCGCGTTCCGAAATAATTGGCCACCGTCATCCTTGAGTGCTGGGGCTGCTGGTGTCAGCACCCACGGTGGGTCTCGTGAGCGGCGCCGGAAGGCTCCGCGGGCACCCAATAACGCGCCCGGAAGTTGAGGGCCACCGTGTGATCTGACACCCCGTCCTCCTCCCAGAGACAAAGGCCCGCTCAGGAATGTGAAGTAAGACATTTTCCTGTTAATAACGCATTGATCCGACATATTGATTTTACGCGACATGGGCTTTCGCTGCGGTTCTGCCCTTTCTTCCTGGCAAACAGGAGAGCGCTTCGAAACGCCTCGGCGTGCGTGACACGGCGAAATTTCTAACTCCCCGTGATGTAAATTCTGTATGTGTAAAACCACTTCATAATCAAACCATTAATCATCAGAAGCTGTCAGCGTTGACTTGCGGGACAATTTGTCATGTCCCTGCCCGGGCCGGGACGAGGGCGTCGGGCGGGAGCGCGGTGCAGGCGGCAGGGTGGACGGGCCTCACCCGGCGACCGGGTTCGGACCCGGGATGAGCCAGAGTATTACGCTTCTCGATTAGGGAACAAGATCGGCGGCCCACGGCGCCTCTCTAGCACGTCGGGGCTGCTCCTCCCCGCCAGCTAATCGCCACGACTGCTCGACTTAATGAGTCGGCCCGGTGAAAGGTGATCAGAAAAGATAGATGGGCAGCGCTATTGATTTCATGCAAATGCGCCTGACAGGTGACAGACGCGTCAACGCGAGCTTTCAGAAGCCTTAGACGCGTAATGACCAGACGCTCTCGTGTTCGAGGCACTCTCCGGGATTTCGGTGGGACTGATGTTCTCCTCCTAGGACCGAACGTGTCTCAGAGCGGGATAAACACGAGGGCACCTTCCACCTCTCGCTTCGGCCCAAGGAGCGCTGACATCTCGAGTGCACGGCCAAGAGGTCGGCCCCGCGCTGTCGGGGGTGACGTGGCGCCGTCCCGCGGGAGGTCTCCGCCGAGCTGGGCGGGGAGGGCGCTGCTCCTGCTGCAGCTGGAACCCCGTTCCGGGGCTCGGCCCCCGGAAGCCCCGCGAATTTACAGGGAACAATTAGAACCACCGCCCTGGCTCCAGACCGCAGGGGAAGGGACGTACTTCGTGGGTCGGGGGGGTGTCTGATCACTAGGGGTGGGGCGACCCAATCTCCTCTGCGCCTCCAAGAGCAGCTGCCGTCTGCGGAGCCCACTGGCGACCTGCCGAGCACCCAGCCGCACACACCCCGCCGCCCCACGCCCGGCAAGACGAGGTGGTGCCGAGGCTTCACCGGCAAATCCCACGACTGCAGGAGAAAGCCGAGCCCCTTCGCACACATCTCATAAATCCTCTGCGTGTCGAGTTTACAAGGCGAGGCCCGGCCGGGCAGGGCAAGGCTCTGGCACGTCCAGTCACCAAGCACCGAGCCAGGCCAATCAATACCACTTTCCTGTTTTAGAACTGGGTAATTATGAGGGGGAGAGATTGCCTGACCTTTCACCTGCACTGCATTACTTTGCTGATATTAAGATAAATTGCCTGATTTTGGGTAAACATATGCTGCAATTCAGACTGTCAGCACTGGTTTGCTCAGGGATAATTTGTATTGATCTACCCGCTTCTTCCCAATTCTGCTTACTGACCTCGTGGATAATTAGAGATGGGGCCTTGAGTGAGCTCAAGGCGGGGACGGAGAAGAAATATGAAGAAGAATAAAGCAAATTTGTTTTATGTTAATATCTGGAGGCCCGCCTCCCGTCCTCACATCTGTCGGCATTGGGAGAACCGTGAATTAATGGGCCTGGTTCCTGAGCAATTTATTCCCAGGAATTATTTAGCAGCATGCTCAGTCTCTGAACATGTGTCACTGGGTTAAATTAATTTAAACTCTGCCTTAAACACAACAAAAACAAATGTTATTTTCTGCTGAAGGGGAAAGAAACAAGGCATTTCTCAAAATGTATTATAAGCCTCCAACTTTTCCGCGTGGCTTTTTCCACGTATCTGCATCTCAGAAGTAATTAGCGCCCATTATTCGTCCTGAATTCAAATCTTGCTAAGAGGGGCTGCTCTGTATAAAAGAGATGAATGTATGCGCAAAATTATATCATTTAAGATATGTCAGATTATAAGGCTGTTGTACCAAAAGTCATAAAGCAAATCTCCCTTGTGAAATATCTCTTTATTAACCGTGCCATAAGATATTAACATTCCTCATTTAGTGGAGGGCCTTTTATCTGTTTCAAATACATTATTCGTCCTTTTAGAGATAAACTGTATTAATATCCATTTGAGTAGGCTACCGCGGCCTAATGCATAGTAATTTTTGTTGGAGAGCTTTTATTTTAGAATAAGAAAATTACACAGCAATAAAACCTGAATGAATCAGAAGCTAGAACAGCCAGGAATCCCATTCCATGCCAAATGGGGCAGGCGATCAGGCAGCCTGTGAAAGGCCAGATACCCGGCCATCACAGGCAGGCCAGCATCCAGCGTGGGTCACACAAATAGAGCCTGACACGGCCACAGAGACGCGACGCCTCCTGCACGCCGGCATCGCCTGCAGCTCGGGAAGGGGACGTATTTAAATATATTTGAGTGTGCTGGAGTTAATCTCGTTACTTCACATGCATTAAAGTCATCACAGAAGCAGCATTCTTAATATTTAAGTCGTGCCCGCGTACTGGGGGATTAATCATACCGCAATTGATAAAATTTTAACGGTCTGCGATGTCAGTTCAAGCCGGGACTGCCGGCACGAACGTGCCAGAACGCGCGTCGGGCCCTGGGCGGCAGCTGCGGCCGGCTGCCACCAGGAACGCGGCGGCGGGCGAGAGCCCGTGGAGTCTTCTTTCTTGTGACATACACGGTGTGAGTTTTCATTCTGATGGCTTAACCTTCTTTGTCAGCCAGCCCTGCCCTGCGGTCTGTGCTCATCTCTAATACTCCAAAATGTATATGATTATTTTATCAGACTTGAATAGCGAGTCCATTAACGCAGAAACCTAATTCAATTAAGCAAAGGGACACGTTCAGGACCTCTGGGCTGACGGGGCGGAAACAGCGTTTCGGGCTGGAAAATGCACGTTTAGAGACGGCAAGCGTTTTCTACAAAGGGAAGCTTTCCAGGAAGGGACACGGCCAAACCGGCCTTCTGAAATTTAGTCCACGCACCCGAAGTTTATCAAGCAGCTACTACATGCCTGCATCCGTGCAGTGGGAAACCACCCCAGGGGGGGCCCATCAGTGGCAGCCCCCCAGCAGAGGCCCCGTTTCTGATGCCACTGCAGCTTCGACGCTGCCCGCTCTGGGTGCTGGGTTCCCCACAAAACCAGCCTGGAGGTGCTCTGTCTGCACAGGGGGCCTAGACGGCAGCAGGCCAGAGAGATCTCAGCGACGAAGCGTCATCGTAAAGGCAACCTCCCGTCCACCCCGCCACCAGGGAGGCCTGGAGACCAGCCCGCTGGCCAGCAGTGCCACCGACTCTAAGTACTCCTAGAGTAATTGCTCCTGCGGCCACAGCGTGTCTTTAAAACAGCGTCATTAAACACACAGGGGGGACATTCGCAGGTAGGACACCAGGGCGGTGAGCGTCCACTCTCCCTTGTTTACGCCGCGGCCCAGCCCGCAAAGAGAGCTTCGAGAAGTTTTGGGTGTAGCACAAATTCCCCCTCCTGCCTCAAAACCCCGACCAAAACAAGCGAAACAGGACACGCGTTTGCTGCGCTCCAGCTGCCGGCTGCAGCGATTAAACGAGTTCCAGTTTCATTTCAATAATGATCATCTTCCTGTAACTTCCCAATCATGCATTTGTCATAAAGCAGTAATTTTCCAGCTCCAAACAGACCCTCGTAATGAGGCCATTTTCGCATTACCAGCGTAACTACATAATAAGAACGTCTGCCGTTCCTTTTCCGAGGGACAAGAACACGCGTCAATTAAGGTGATGGGGGCTGTTAAATAAGATATAGGATGTTTTCCTAACAGGGAACCCGGGCCTTGCCCCAACAGACTGCAAGCCTTCAATGTGCCTGAATGAACACAGGTTGTAATGTGTAAAAATTAAATAAAGTAAAATTAAATTGCTCAATACAAAGACATCCCTCTAGAGGGTGTTAGTGATTTCGGTGACAAAGTGCTATTTGCTGACAAGTAGTTTACACATTAACCAGCTGAATCCGAGGGGGAAAAATGCCAATAGCAATTATATCACCTTGAGGTTATTAAATGTCCCACTGATAAGTAACTAGGTGAACTTGACCAGGTGATAAAGACTGCTGAGAGCGAATGATTGTGCAGTGAAGAATGTTCCTCCGTCCTGCTGTTTCTCCAGATAGCTTTTCTTTCAAAAATGACTGTATAAAAAGTTGCATTAAAAATGTGTGGCCACCGCAGAAGAAATTGGTAGTTAGACCCCCCGAACGCCTCACCCCCGACACAGCACCTTCATCACGTCACCTCAAAAAAACGGCACACGGTCTGCGAGGACCTGGAAAGTCCTCCCTTTTTTTTTTTAAGGCTTTAAAATGATGCTAAGTTCTCCCCTTTATCATCAACTGTCTTTTCCGAGTGCATTTCATCTATAAGAAATTCAGATGCTCGGGAAATTAAAATTTCAAAGATCTGCTGCAAAAAAAAAAAAAAAATCAATGGGGCGAGATCAATGCTCATAGAAATTTCATGAACTTTGAACTGATCCAGGCATGATGATGAGAGGTGGCTGGAGTTCCAGGCGGCTGACGGCGCCGCGCACGGATGAAACGCGCCTGGGCAGCCGGGAGGAGGGCTCCGTTCTAGATGGGGTTTTGCTTTCATATTTTGTCTGACAAAAAAAATTAATTTCTAGTCTATTTCGGTAACAAGCAAAAATAGGAGAGAACGTGTCCTTCCCCGACACGCCGCGCGGCGGCCCCCACTTCTAAGGGGCGCCTCGCGCTCTGCATGTTAGTGCAGCCGCGAAACGGGGTCGGCTGCCTGTGCAGCCGATTGCAGGTGCAAATTAATATTGTAAAATGAAGATCAATACATGGACAGGGCCAAATCAATAGTGGCTAAATTATTGCTGCATTTTCCTCCTCATTCAAGATGAGTTGTGTTTTCCTCTCAAAGTCAATACTTTGCAGCTTTTCTCATTAATTTCTCAATAAATTTGGCAATGAATTTCAATCACAGAACCCGGCAGGGCGAGCCAGGCGTTGTGGCATGCATGGGAAACACAAAGGCCACGCGTTGCACATCGCCCGCCGGAAGGCACTGTCCGCAGGAGCCAGCCTGGGTCCCCGGCCCGGCCGAGGGCAGCCTCGCCACCGAGCAGGAGCAGACCGGAAGTCTTGGGGTGCCCTGTCTTCCACACCAAGCCGCTAACCCTAGGTCACCGTCCTCAGAATGACTGGGCTTTCCAGTGTGCTGGCGCGGGGCCCCACCACCTTCGGGGGGGCCTCCCTCTCACCCTGTAGTCGCCCCAGAAGCCCCTCCGACCCGCTCGCCAAGGGACGTTCTCTGCGGCCAGGACTGCCGGGGGGGGGGGGGGAGAGGGCCGCACTCGACGTCGCACTGGAAACCGGGGCCCCCCCGTCCGCGCTGGGCACTCCGTGCTGGTTTCCACGTGGCCGCCCAGCCCAGCCCAGCCTGTGCGTAGGGACCTGCTTCCATTCACAGCCGCCTGGCAGCGGGCGGCGGCATTGTGGTGTGACACCAAACGCAGAAAAGGGGACAGCTCATCCTCCTTGTTACGGAGATAATACCCTTGCTGACAACGACTGGACTCTGCACTCAAACGACTCTGCTCACACACCCCCGAGAACGCCCTGGGTCACGGCTTACACGGTCGTGTCGAAACTGCGGCTGCCTGGCCCGGCCTGGCCTGCCGCTAAGCACGTGGCACCGCGGGGGCACTCGCTCCCCCGACGGCCTCCATTCCGCCCGGAGACAGACTCCCCACGGTGGCGGCCCTGCGGTGCGGAAGTGGCCCGGCCACCCACAGCCCGCACGCGCCCACCAACGCTGTTCTAGCAGATGCCAGCCTCTCCCGACGCTCACAGAGGCGGCGGACGGCCCGCTGACCGGAATCGTCCTCGGCACGATGAGGGTCACGCACCCCTGACGGCACCCCTTTTCCCAGAGAGAGAAATCAAGTGCCTGATGGTGTCAACCCTTAGAGGTTTCGGGGGGTGGGGGCTCCTTAAAACCAGGTGGGCAGCATCACGCCCTGTGCAGAAGCATCGGGCAGCGGGTTCGCACGCTAAGCCAGCGTAAAAGCTCTGCTGGGGGAACGACACCCCTGCCTCTGCCGCAGCAGAGACCCCTCCCCCTGCGTTCCCACAGGCAGCCCCCGCCCCGCTGGGCGCACGCCGCCAGCCACTCAGAGGTCCGCCCTCCTCCGCGAAGGTGGCGCTGGCACCCCGCTTTGGGGCTGCCCTACCACGTGCTCCGGACCGCGGGGCTTCTTCCCAAGGCCAGGCCCATGCAGGTGTCCCCACGTTCTGCCTTAGCGGGACCGAGGTGAACGCCACGTTCCCCACACGTCCACACACAACTCGCTCACCAGCGTCTCACGGCAGCGTCCTCTGCAATGCCCAGTGTCGCCCCACGGACGACCGGATGAACACGCGGGGTCCGTCCTCAACGGGACGCCGTGCAGGTGACCCGGGGACGGGCTCTGTGGCACGCCAGACACGGGAGGGGTGGACACACGCTGAGCGGGGGGCGCGGTCACCATGACCGGGCCTTAGCCCAACTCCCAGAGGGGCCAGAGCACAGGCAGGAAGCAGCTCTGTGGCGGCCTGGGGGGGGCGTCCACGGGAATGGGGGGCTGCCAGTGGAAACAGGGCTCCTTCCTGTGACTGCTCCTGAAGTAGGTTTGTGCCCGCACGACCTGGTAAATACACGAAAACTCGCCGCGCTGCACGCTCTGCACCGTACGTAAACAAAAAGCAGAATTTTGAGGGAAACTAACATCTCCGATCCGGGTTCGAGTTGAGAGCCGGCTACACCCGCACCCAGGGAGTCGCTGGCGCTAAAGGCACTTCCGCCATTGGCGTGAAAGCAGGAGCCCCCCGAAAGTGGATAAGGGGGACCCCACGCGGGCAGCATGACGTCGCTTCGCGACACAACAACCCTTTCCGAGCTCCGATGAGGCATTTTCCACACCCGGGTCTCCAGGCCAAACGATGAAGGGAAGGGATGTCCCCAGACCTTCCAGGAATCACGGAGAGGAACGCCCACACCCGGCCCCCCGCCACGGCCGCACCCGGCCCCGCAACCACAGCATCTAAGCATGGATGCCGCTCATGGTCCTGTGCACACAGTTCAACCCCACGCGTGGGCTCGGATGCCGAACCACTGGGATTGGAAGGTGCTGGGGCCTCACAGAGAGACAGAGAGACAGAGAGACAGAGAGACAGAGACAGAGAGAGAGACAGAGAGAGAGACAGAAAGACAGAGAGAGACAGAGAGAGGGAGAGGGAGAGGAAGAGATACACACAGAGACAGAGACAGAGAGAGAGACAAAGAGAGACACCCCCACCCACCTGCTGACTCCCGTGCTCTCCCCTCCACCTGAAAACCCCTCCTTGCTCCCACGCAGGCCATCGGGGTGCAGCCAGCCGCCCCCGCCACACCACCCAGGGGCCCTGCCTCCTGCGAAACCCATGGGGCCTCGGCTACCGCCCCCCAGCCCCTCGCGCCTCAGTCCACGATTTCATTAACATCTCTCCACCCTGCTTCGTTCCCGCGAGACCTGAGCCAGCCGGCCCGCAATGTGGCTGTGGGTCAGACACCCGCCAAGTGCGGCCCAGGGTCGGGCTCCGTGTGAAGGCGAGGGCTTCCCCTGGCCAGGGACCACGGCTGACGGCCGCCCACCCCGAGCACCCACCAGCCTCCAACGGCCCCTCCCTCTCCGCATCGCCTGCAGCGCCCAGCTGAGCACCTGGCCCAGGTGGGCGCCGGGTGAGAACCGAGCCCCGGAAACCACGGATAAATCCCAAAGCACCCCGCACGCTTCGACGTCACGTCCCTCGTCGCCACTCTCCGAGAAACGATCACGCCTCTCGGCGACCGCGTGGTCACGGACGGCGGGGCAGTGAGGAGGAGACGCAGGGGCACGTGGCTGACACGGGGGCCAGTGTCCCACGGGGGTGACGGCCCGGGCCCTGCTGCTGGGGCTGTGAACACGAGGCCGGCAGGCGGGCTTCCTGGGGGCAAGGACACCACCTCGCTCGTGTGCATCTCCCTTCCGTGGCATTAAAACCCGTCAACGGTCGACGCGACCTCCGTTTCCGCTGACCACAAGCCCACGAGGCAACTGACGGTCTTCAGTGTGGGACACGCCGGGTATGTCGTGAAGTGACCACCTAGGCCATCCTGTCATGACGTCCTTCAGCCACACGCCTGCCAGGAGCGGTACTCACGGCTCCCATGCCTGCGCCCCGGCCCAGCACCAGCACACCCCAAAGCTCAGGGGGGACGTTTCTGTGCTGGGACGTGTGCATCAGGAAAGCCAGCGAGCTGGGCTTCAGAACCGCGGCTGACGCATCCGGGTGAACAGTGCCGGGCACAGGCGTTCCAGAGACTGGGGGAGGAGCAGTGTCTCACAGGCCACCAGTCCCCCGACCCTCGGGGCTGAGACGGGGCAGGGCCAGGGCCTTCTGAGGGAACAGGGGGTAACAGGATGGAGAAGAAATCAGGCAGAACCCCCCCCATCCAACCGCCGAGACGCCCTGCCTTTCCGTCCCCACTGGTCATCAGAGGCCTGGGGCGGGGGCCACCCGACCAGGCCCACTTTGTCAGCGAGCAGAATTTCCTTCTCCGGAGGCTGGAAGGGGACCCCGCCAGGGCAGGGAAGGGTGGCGTCTGGGAGGGAGAGGAGGGGCGAGCAGCCGCCAGGCCACACCCCTAAGAAACCAACCCCCAGGGACGTTTACGCCGTGAACATGGCAGCGTCCGCGTCTGGAAGGTGAGCCCCACAATGAGCCTGCCAGAGCACACGCCACGCCACAGGCGCCCGCGTCCCTTGTGGAACCAAGTTATTCCAGATGCTCATTAACAGCATCTGGAAACTTCTAGATGTGGCCGTCCACGCACGGGCTGATGGCCTTTCACTGTGGTGCTCTTTTATTGAAAAAACATTCTAAGAGAGTCAGGATTTTGCATTTTCTACACGTCGAAAAGATCCGACTGCTTCGAAGGACCATTTTTCAGAAGTGCCTCCTCTGGGGTCACGACCTCGTCCTCGAGCGCACGCACCCAGACGGGTCCGCAGGCCTCGGAAAGTCAAGCACCCCGCAGCAGCAGGGCCCCGGCCTGGCCTCCAGTGACACAGCCTCCCTGTCCCCTTCTGCCCGGCCGCGGGCGTCGGGCCACATGTCCGCCCAGCGGAGCGGGCAGCGGGCCCCAGTGACGGGCTGGCCGGAAAGGCGGGCACCCTAACACCGAGCTCGCGCCTGGTCTCTCAGGGCCGCGGGGTGACCCGGCAACTCCTCGCTCTGGCTCGGGACAGCCGCTCACGCCTGCTCCAGCGTCTGCCCTGAAACACCGGCTCTGACACTTGCCGGGTCCCCGGCGGCGAGCTGCTGGCCGGCCTGGCCGGGACGCGCACGGTGGCGTCATCTCTACACCTTGTCACGGCCCTCTGTGCTGCACTCCGCCGGCCGCACGCACTCGGCACCCGCTGGCTGCCCTGCCACCCCTCCACCCTCGGAAGGGCGGCATGCATCCTCGCCGGCCAGGCACCCCAAGTCCGTCACGTGAGCCCCTCCTCTCCGAGACGGTCTTCCTGGGCCCCCCGGGTGGGTGGGGAAGCGAGGCCGGGCCCCGGCCCACCTCCCCTGCCGGCCCATGTCCCGACGACCCTTTTGTCCTTTGGGGAAGATGAATGGCTGTCTGCCCCCCGCCACACTGTGTCAGGCTCGGAGCCGCAGAGTCAATCCCTTCACCTTGACACGGAAACTTTGTGATTTATCAGCTGGTCTCCCCTCCCGATGCGCGTGGCCCCCGAAGGCGCAGCCAATCAGGGTGCGGGCGCACACTTTGGTCACAGCCACTCGGAAAAGCACCGAAGCCCCTCTGATGACAGACAAATGCGTCTTGTTAGCAACTGCCCAAAAGCGCTTGACTTGTACTAATAACAAAAAGGCCAAGCTGGTCACTGTGGGTCCAAAGACGAAGCACCCTGTCACCAGCCTGGTTGGGAAATTAGCAAATAATGTTCTTTTCCTTGATAAATGGGTGACAGCTCCCGCTCACCAATCATTTTTAACATTTTGATGCGTGCCTATGATCCCACTGGAGGAGCAGAAAAGTTTGCTGGCCTCAATTTCCAGATGATGAATGGAAGTCTCTAAATGTGCGATTTCTGTATGAGGTACAGTTCATTTTAAGCAATTCTAGTAAATGGGTGTCACTGATTAGGACAAATCGTCTACTTGTGCAATGGCGCAAACGGTGAGTCTCATTCTCCTGGCCTCCTTCGCGACGGAGGGAGAGGGGACAGCGGTGACCCCGCGAGCCCTCACGGCGCCACTCTTCAGAGGGGACAGTATCGAATCGGCACGGCCAGCGCCCACTTAGCATGCTGGCGGATGGACCGAGGGTCACTCGGTCTGCGGCCGTGCCACCTGGCGCACAGGACACCGGGTGCACGTCCCGCCTTTCTCTGTGGCCCTGAGGAAGCCACAGATGACCCCGGAGACGGCCGCTCGGTCCCGCTGCCAGGACTGCACGCCAGCCCAGTCTATGGGGACAAGTCACCCTCTCTCACCAATGTGGGAACCTACGACGAGAGCAAAGGTGGGCTGTGCCTGGAGGGGTCACGACGCCGGGTCGTGTCACCTGTCCCATACCGATGGGTCTAGAGAGGCCTGAGTCAAAAACGCACGTCCTGACCTGTTCTGTCACGTGACTAGCCCCATCTAGAAGCAAAGGTGTCTCCCTCCAGGGGACTGCGGACCTCCACTGATGCCCTCCAACTGGGCCCCTGGAACCAGGGAGACCGGAGCAGCCGCTGCACAGAGGGCTGGACAGGGAGCCGTGGAGCACGGCCGGGCCCTCGGTCCGGGACGGACGCGGGACGCCCTGGAGCAACTGACCGAATTGGCCGGAAGCTTCCCCAAACTCCGGGACCCGTGATTACAACATGTGTTCCTTCACCGTGTCCACATATGTGGTTAGAAACGTATAATCGAAATAATCAGGTGGTTTACATTTATGGGGAAGTGCCAGCGTTTAGTTTAGCATAGTAAAAACAGTATGATTTGTGGGAGGCAATTAGGAATCATTTGCTGTGTGGATACAAGTAATTTGTTTGAAGAGCGCTGGCCTGGGAGACAGCGGGCTGGTGCTGGCAGTGGTCGAAGGCGCTATTGACTCTACAGTGTGTCACCGTGCTGTTGACAGGATCACATCTGAATGCACACAAAAGATCTTTAAAACACTTCAGAACATGAGCGCCTTTCAAGCAGTGCAGTGAAGTGGGGGTAAACGGTGGAGGCCCGCCAGAGCATACGGGGGGGCCGCAGGCAAGGACACTGTCACCGCCAGGGGCCAGGGCGGCACCTGAGGACAAGCTGTCTACCCCCTTGGCACAGCACCCATTTAAGGCACAATCTGACTTTAAAAAAAAAAAAAAAGCAAAAAGCATAAATACTGTATCGGAAAGAACACAAACTGTTAGCAATTACTGGTTGAGTAATGATTTCATAAGCTTGAAATTGAATGCACGTCTTTGTGCAGAAAATAATCATTTTTATGTCCCCGTCTAGGAAATAAATTGCAGACTTGAGCCCGGGCCATGCATTCAGCAGGCAAGCCAGCCTGTGCCCGCCCGGGACACGGGGGCCACGGACTGCCCACGCCTCCCTTCGGAAGTGGGCTTGGCCTGTGGCAGGCGACACGCTGATTCCTGGTGATCATGATAATTTCTTTAATTGAGCAAAAGAAACTCCTGAAGTGAAGGTGGGCCAAGCAAACATCTGGGGACAGGTCGACCCTAGGCGCCCCTGATGCGTCGCCCCGGTGTCCTGGGGAACCACGCCAAAGTCCTGCCACCATAGACCAGCTTCCGCTGTTTTGTGTAACAGGAAACCTGCCAAACAGACACTTCCGGAAAGCGATCACACGCACGTTTGTGCGAGAACGCCTCGCTCCTGGAGACGTGTCTGTAAAGCACTTTCTGCTCTAACGTAATTTCAATCAGAAGCACACAAATTCCAACTGTTCTTAATCAAATAACACTGCAATGCTTCTATTCTAATTAAAAAATAATTTCTTTTACTGCTCTTAACAATTGGATGTGTTACTACCGGCGAGACTCTAAAGGTGAGACGGTTCAGCCCGCCTGTACCGTGGGTCTGTCCGCCTGTACTGTGGGTCTGTCCGCCTGCACATTGGGTTTCTCGGGTAGGGCCGTTTTAATTATTATTAAAGCAAACGGTACAGGGTTAGACAAATACCAAAACAAGCACGGCACTCAGTTATTAATTTGCACTATTCACTTTTAAATGCAGCAACTATCTCATTAATTTAATTTTAGGTGCCCGCCCGCATACATTGCATTTCACAGTCTAGGAGGCAATTTACCGTTAACTGGCAATCACATACAGAGTGATTGTTAATTCTGCTCCTAAGTGCCAGCCGCTTGAAAATTGTTCTCTCTCTCTAATTTCTGACCTTCTTACAACAGGGGTGAGGCACACTGGGAGTACAAAGGACGAGCATGGAAGAGCTGGACATGTCATTTGTGACTCATTCTTTTAATTCACCGTGCTAATCAACTGGACTGCCAGCGCTTCCCAAGGTAATTGTGTCTTGCAGTAGCTGAAAGCGGCAGGCGAGGGGCCGGGCGGGCGGGCTGGGGCAGCGGGGGGCACCCACGCCCACTCGGGGTTGACTAATCGGGTCTGATTCTGAAAACTCTGGTGTTTCTCAGATCGCTGTAAACAGATCATTTAGGCCTTTGCCCCTGGCGGGGGGAGGGGCCTCCTCCCGGCTCAGGTTCATTATCCCAGGGTGGCTGCCTAGGGCAGGTCCGATGTGAGGGTGTCCCGGCAGCCTCCGGGCCGGGGGACACTGATGGGAGCCAGATGCCCAGGGGACGGTGCCCTCCCCGCAGGGGCTGCGTGCCTGAATGCTGACATCCAGGAGGGCTGGCTCAGCTTTCAGCGGGGGAGAGCAATTCCCAGTGATTACTTCATTGTCCCCATCAATTTCAGGGCAATGCAAATCAGACAGAAGCTTCCAGGTCAGACAGGTTACGACCCCACCTTTCCTCTGCGCCCTGAGAGTGGAGGGCCCAGATCCCTTACAGGCGTTTGAAATGTATATTCCGCTAACGATTGGGGTGAGGGAGGCAATAAATTAGCCTCCTGCTAGCGAAGGCGGAGCTCACCGACTGGCTCCACGGCAGGCCCATTCGTGGGGAGCTCTCGGTGGAGGAAGCTCCAAGGCCGTGGGCCGCCAGGATCCTGACCTCCGGCCCAGAGGCCCGCGTGGACACCGTGCCCACCGTGGGGATGGAGGACGGGCCTCCGGACAGCGGGTGGCGCTGCAGCTAACGCAGGATAAACCTCTTCCCTCGGGGGGAGGAGAGAGAGCACCCCCCCATGCCGCCAGAGGCCGCTTCTTGCCAAGGCGGGCGACCTGGAGGGCAGTGAGGGGCAGAGAGAACTGCCCCGGCGCCCGCCCCGGCCCTGGAGCAGAGGCACGACGCCTCCCTGCAGCCCCCGCACGTGACACCCGCCGGCCAGTGACAGGCAGCTGCTCCCCGCTCGTTCCGCAAACACAGCTGCCCCGTCCAGTGCTCAGCCCGGGCCCGCCCCGCCCCCCGGCGGAACCCTCAGCCGTCGACAGGCTCGGGGAGCCCGGCCCAACCTCCACCCCTTCCGTCTGAGAAGAGTCACCGCTCCCGCCAGCAGCCCGTGCTTCTCCCCACGAGGGGCCCGCAGTGCGGGGGTGTGACGGGCGAAGGCCCCGCGGGGCCCCGCGCGGGGCTGCAGCAGGGTGGCAAGTCCGCCTGGGACGAGCGCTTCCCCAGCCACTCCCAAGAGAGCCGGCGGTCTCCCCACGCACAGGCTCACGCCCGCTGTAGCGCCTGAAGCCACGCAGGCCCCACGCATCACGCGGCAGACACGGGACACCCCGCACGGCTCCTGAGCGGGTGACAGATGTCCCCGCCGCTGAGGAGCGCGGGACGCCGACCGGAGGTACACCTCAGTAACTGTCACAGGAGGCAGCAGTCGCTGGGCACCTCCACGGGTCACACCCGGCCCCAGGTTCCCCGTGACAGCACAACCGCGCGTGAGGCCGAGCACCAGCGGCCCTCGGAGGGGGCGGGGGCCCAGGCCGCAGCCGGCAGCAGGCAGCGCAGAGCGGGTGCCCTTGGCCTCTAAGGCCTGGGGCTCGTGGGCCGGACACCCAGACGAGCGACGCCCCGGCCAGCAGTCGACATGAGCGGGTGTGCTGAGCGGCCACCGAGCCCAGCCAATCCTGACGTCCAGCTCTCCCGCGCACACAGCGGCCTCCCGCGCTGGCGGAAACACGTAAAGTCCTCAGGGTGCCCCAAGTTCTGCAACTCTGTTTTTCTCGGGTCTTTAACACACGGGGTGCCTCAGACTGGACGAGCTGCCCTCTCCGTCTCTGAGTCCACCAGAGGGCCCAGAGCATCGAGCCCAGGTCCTGCCCCTGCTCTGGGGTCTCTAGGGACCGTGTGCTCGTCCCCAGGGGACAGAAGCTCCTGATGTGGGGCAGGTCCCCACCTCCCACCTGGACCACATGGAGGGCTACTGAGCGCTGAGGGGCCGTCTCCTCCACCCAGGACGCCAGGGGTCACTGGAGTCCAGCTGGCCCGGGTGACACTGGGTCCACTGGAAAGTGGGCAGTGGAAGAATTTACATTCTGTATTTCACACTCAACTTTCTTCAAAGGGGGTGGGTGAGTAGCCTCTCTTCCGTCCTCAAACCCCAAAGTGGAAGGGACCTCTCGGGCCCGCCGTGTCACCTGCCGGCTAGACAGAAGACAGGTCTGCATCCCAATGAAAGGCCAGACCTGCAGGGTGCCCCGCAGCGGGTGACAGAGCACCCTGAAGCCCCCGTCCCCACCCAGGCTCCTGCCACGCGCCTCCCAGCCGCCCTGGCCGCTCACACACATCAAGGCCACAGTTCTTTGAGGACAAGTCCTTGTCCCTTTCACCCTCACGAGCTTTCAGCAGGTGTTGTCCATCGTTAAAAACACATCTCAAATATCACTCTTTTTGCACTTGGCGAGGACAGAAATCAAAACATGACCATGCCTCACACTGATGTATGGTGTTTCTCAGACGTGACCTCAAACAAACTCTCTCAACTAAGCTCTGCTGAGAGCAGCTGCAAGACAGACAGCTTTCAGGTGACAAACTCTAACTTCAGAGGCAACTCCTGCCGTTGACACGAGTTTGCCGAGACCTCTGCAAAATACGGAAGCAGAAAGGTGTCTGGTATGAAACCCCAGGCCTCGAGCAGAGACCTGGCTTGGGTTGGAGGTCCCTCATTTACAGGGCATGTGACCTTGGGCACATGACTTAACCTGAGTCTCAGCTTGTACAAATGGACAACAGCGACAAGACAGGGCGGCCACAAGGACGAGATGGAGGCCTAGGGCCCCGGCACGAGCCGAGCACTTGGGCAGCTACTCGATGGGAGGCAGGGGGACCCGTTGCTGAGAACCCCACCACCTAGCCTCACAGGTGAGAGGCAGAGGGCCGCAGATGGGAGGGGCCCGAGGTCACGTGGCCAGATGGTGTCTCGCCATCTCAGACGGGGACGCAGATACCGTGCACATGACAAAAGCCAGCCTGGGGGCCCAGCGTCCTCACCTCACCCCAGAGCCCCCCGTGCAGCCCGAAGGGGCCACCCGCCTCCCACCACGTCGCCAGGAAGGCTGAAGCGCGCACTCACCGGTGTAGACGAACCGTCCGGGAGCACCTTTACAGAACTGCTTGGACTTGTAGGACAGGGTGACCTCCACGACGCCGGGGATGTGCCGCGGTGGCGTCTGCACCCGGATGGCGTGGGGCGTGATCAGCTGCGAAACCACACAGGGGCCCTCAGCACGGCGCCCGACACTCACCAGTTGGATATAATTACCAAAATGAGCAAAATTGGACCCTGGTCTCGGACGCCCCTCCTAGCTGTCACCCAGAGACGCGGCATCCAGTGCTCTTTAAGAAAAATATCTGCCAGCAACCCCGGGTTTTAGTTTGCAGGAAAGGCCACAGGGCATCATTCATATGAAAATTGCCACCATATGTCCCCTTCAACCTGCTCCTAGTAATTCGAGCACTAATTGTTCCAGGGTATGCGGGACCTCCTCCAGCAGGTCTGAAGCCCCAGGACGGGCGCTGGGCGTTCCGCACCCACCCACCGGAGAAGCCCCCGCCACGGGCCACTGTCGGTGACCAGGGGCCCTGGGGACCGGGTGCCCGTGCCGGTGCCCGACCGTGCGGGCTTACCTCGCTCCACACCAGCATGGTCCCGAACACGACTTGTAGGCCGTCGAAGAAGTTGTCTCCGATTATGATCACGGTCGCGCCCCCCGTGGTCCAGCCTTCACTGGGACTGATGGCCTTGATGCACGGAGTGGCTGCTCACACAAGACAGAGAGGGCAGACCTTAGCCCCGGCCGGCCACGCTGCCCACCTCGGGTGGCCCGGGCCCAGCGGCAGGACACGCCGGCCGGTCCTCCAGGCGCACGCAAAGGGCAATCGCAGACCGGCGTGTTGGTGTGTTTAAAGCAAACTATTAAATGTTTTATAAAGCAAAGGCCAGGCCACGAATGCTGGTGAGCAAGGAAAAAAAATGGCTTGATGTAGCAAATTACGTGTCAGGGCAAATATGACTATTACAAATGATTAAGCATCGCGTGCATGTGGCATGTCGATTTATCTGCTCCGCTGTTCAGATCTAAGCAGAGTCAATCAAAAGGTTGTTGAGGGAGATGGGAGAGCAAATGCCTTGCATTTCGATTCCTCATAAGCGGCTAATTGGGTTGGGTTTTTCCATCCGCGAACTTTGCCTTTCAGTTCAAAACTTCATTTTCCTCTGTCACTCCACAATTACTACTTTTCACTTTTCATCAGGAGGAAAAAAAATCAAAAGCGCTCTATTAATACTTTTGTCAAAGGTACACATTTTACATCTAATATTGTTTGTCGACAGGAATCCCCGAGCCCCTGGCCTGACCTCTCTTTGTCTCCCGAGCCCTCACATTTGCATGAGTTATTACAATGGCTGCTGCGGCCTGGCCTGCTCTGCTCGGGGCTGGCCTGCAGGGGGGCGGGGAGGCCGGCAGCAGAGGGAGGGCGCGGGGCAGAGGGGCCAGGAGGCCACAGCTGGGAGGCCTGGGGGAGGCCGGCGGGGTGCTCCCGGCCGAGAGCCCGGCAGGCCGAGCGGGAGCTGCAGAGGCCGGCCGGTCCCGGCTGCGATCGGCCCCTCTCCGTGGTGTTGGCGGACCTCGCCTGCCGCTCTGCTGGCCCTCTGCAGGCAGGCCAGCACACAGAGGCGCTCCGTGGACACACGCCTGCTGCCTGTCACTGCGCTGGGCCCTGCTCTGTCACCCAGGACTGCGGGCCAGCTCTACCTCTCCACCTCTGGCCTACAGAGACAGCTGTGGAGGCCTGTGTGATGGGTGGCTCGGTGGCCCCTGATCTAGCCAGGCCTCCTAATGTCGTCTGGACACAACTGTACCCCAGGCGGTAGGAGGCCTGGGCCAGTCCTCCAACCAGAGAGACGAGGACGTCCCCACCGCGGCCCTGGGCCACCCGCGGGTGGCACCCTCTTCCTCCCAGCTTCGTGGCGGGACGGGTGTTTGGCTGAGCGGAGACGGAGGACTCGGCCCGCAGGGTGCTCTTCCGTCGCGCCCCAACAACCCCTGCGGACACGCGTCCAGAAGGTCATCACTACGGCCGCGCCGAGCCGCCCGGTCACTGGCGGGCCCCTCGGCCGTGCGCAGACGAGCGCCCCCCAGCGGACGGCTCGGGCCCGCTGAGTCTGCTCGTCCTACGTCAGCCCCCGTGCAGCTCGCCCTCAAACGAATCATCTTTTCAGACGCTGGGTGGGCCGTGGCCGCGCGTCTGCACGCGGCCTTTTCCGGAAGCCTGCGTGCGTGGTCTTCCCGCCGGGCGGCCAGCGCTGCGCGCGCGCCGTCTAGTCCATCACCGGGAGCCATTGTCGTCGCTCGCTCCGCGACACGCGCCCGCCTTTGTTTGCTTTGATGCTGGGCTCGCGGGGGTTCTATTTGCTCACTCCGAGCGTGTCTCCCTGAGCAGCAGCAGCACAGGGCACACACTGCGAGCCTGCCCTTAACTAGCGCTGTTGACTTCATGCTAATAAGTTCATACAAATTTTCATTTCTGAGGCTTCCGAATGACATTTGCTTTTCTTAATTGCATGGAGAGCATTTGAAAAGGATCAGCTCTCTAAAGACTGACAAGTCTCCTCCAAGGGGGTGACCTTCATCAGCACAGCCAATTATGGCAAATAATTCAGAAAAAAAAAAAAATTACAGTAAACAAATTTACTTTGGAGGTGAGAAAAGAGGAAAAAATCCAGGATCCAGTGCGTGCACAGGAGACGCTATCTGGCAGCTGTGGCCCAGGGGCCAGCCGCGGCGCCTCGGAACGTGCGGCGGTTCTGAGCGCCAGGGAACCGGGCCGGCCCGGCCCCCTCGCGGCCGCTGGCCATCTCCCTCCCGCCGTATCTGCATGCGTTTCAATGCACATATAGAGAGGGGACACGTGTTTGATGGGGGCCGTAGCGAAGTGAACACACAGACAGCGCTGGAGATCTCATGATATACGTGCATGACGTGCTCCAGCAGAGGACGGGACAGCCGGGCAGAGAGGCGGTGGGGAAGGGTGTCCCCGCGTGCTCCACAGCTCTCTCCCCGGGCCCACGGTGGGGCGCACCCCGGCCAGACCCCGGTCCGTGAGCTCTCCTGGCGGCCCGGCCTCCGGAACAGGAGGCGTGCGTGCCTCTCGCAGCCCCGACGTGCCCGGAGCGACCTGCCTTTAACTCGAGGGCGCCTCCCTCGGCCTACTCGGGGGCAGAGGCGCTCACTACAAACGGCCTTGGCTGTGCCGCCCTCCTGCCCGCTTCCAGCCCGGGCACCCACGTGGACCGGCTCGCCCAGGGGCCAGGCTGCCCGGCGGCTGGGCGAGGATTTCGAAATGAAAGACGGGAGACTTGATCAAAACGCTGTCTGGCCTCTCCTCCTCGCGGGGTCTCTCCGCCGCATCCAGGATCCTGTTGGTAAACAGCCTCCCGCCCTGCTTCCCGTTAATCAGCGAGCTCTCCTGAGTCACATCGCAGCATTTGTCACCTTCCTCTGCATTCACAATATTGAGGCACTCAAACAGGCCTGATCTTGCCTCATGAAGACTCCTTTGTTCTGCCTGCTAAAACGTCTTGTAATTGTGCTTGGGATGTCCAGATGGCTGGCTGATACTCCAGCTGATAGGATTATACCTTTTACCTCTCCTAGAGCCATCTGTTCCCCCTCACCCGCTCAAGCCCTGCAGCCTGGATTCAGTGTCCTTATTGCATAAACCTAACCGCATTACGGCGCTTGGCATGCAAATCGCTCCGCGCTGCAGGCCGGGTGCTGGGCAGGGCTCACGGAAGGTTTAAACGGGGCTGCGGTCGTTGACGAGGGGACAAGTGACAAGGAAAAAACACGAAAGCCTGGGTTCTGCCGGGCCGCGCTGGGAGGTAGACCGCTGGTTGTCCCCTCGCCCGTGTTCGGCACTGTAAACAGTCGGCCCCGCTTTCTGTGCGCTCCAAGGACGCGATGGCAGCCGTCCACGGCAACAGCAGGGGACTCGCTGACTTGGAGACCATCGGCGAGTGTGTACACACTGCTGGTGAATATTGGATGATTGGATAATGAGGTGTTAGCCAGGAGAGGCTGCACAGAAGCAGAGATCTGTGGTTTACGGAGGCGCTTTTTCCTTGAAGAATGTGGGACTGACTCGAAGCCAAGAGCCAGCCCGCGACATTTCCTAAGCAGACAGGAGGTGGGAAACGGGCTCTGGGAGACACGCCCACACCTAGAAATGGACTTCCCCGGGGTCGGCTCTCTCAGGCAGTGACGGAAGCACGGATGTGTCTCCTTGCTGGACAGAGCCCAGGACACGCTGCAGCGCACTCGAGAGCCGGGCCTTCCTTACCAAACGAAACCCTACCACTTAGACAAATGCCTTTCTCACGAAGACCTTCGTAGGCTAGTTTTCAGAGTCACCTCTTTGTGCTTTAAAATGAGGAGCCACTTTCTGGGGTGGGACAAGGTACTCTGATCTCTTTGCAAGAAAGTGACTCGGTTCCAATGTTGATTTAAAAAAAAAAAAAAAAAACAACTGAGAAACAAACATGAAAAAAAAACACTGATCAAGACTGCCTCTGCAAACAGCTTCTGATTGGTTGGGTTTTATCTCCAAGGCACCCACTAGTGGCCTTCGTTTCTCTGAACGTTACACTTTCTGCTTACAGTCAAACGCTTTTTCATGCTACGTACAAAAATAAATACTCATGCTCCGGTCATGTCATCAGAGCTCGTTAGAGGAGGCCGACTTTGCACCCGGACTGCAGTCTCGCACCAGGCCTCCTTGAACCCGCTGCGTTGCGAGCTCCAGCTCTCTGGGGAAGCGAGGGCTGAGGACGGGGACTCAACCTTCTTAATTGTGAGCCTCATTAGCGATGGTTGCTAAGCAAAACACACACCTACCTTCAGTGCATAGGAAGCAGATAAACAGTACGTCACAGATTCTAACGACCCTGGGGCCCAGGGCGACCTTTAATTATTATACTTTTGTTCTCGTGTACCTCCGTCGTTAATGCAGAAAAACAAGTTCGTTTATTTTTGGGGACCGCCGCAGATCCACGCGTTTTCTTCCAGGTTTTATGTCTGCGTCAAGTGTGGCCCCAGAATCCGGGGCCTCAGGATGGAGGGTTTGTCCTGATACCGCTTAGTTTGATGGGCTCTTCGCTCTAAAGGAGTTAATCCTGCTGTTTTGTTTATAATTCGCTTTTTCAAAAAAAAACACATTACTTTCTCAGCAGTTCCCATTGGTCAGACTCCCGCGGTTATGACGACTCGCCTGACCGTGGGGACGACTCTGACTAAGGGGGGTGGTGGGTCACGCAGGCTGCACGCGGCAGGGCCCGGGCGTACCCGGCGTGTCTGGCTGTGAAGTCGAGAGCACCTGCCCCGCCCGCCACTCCACCAAAATTCTTCTTTTAACAAGCAAAAGAAGCCTGCCCCTTGGAAGCGTTTGGTACAAACGCCCCCTGCCCACCCCCACGCGTGACCCCTCGCTCCCCCTGCCCCCCGCCCAGGGGCAGGAAATGGTCCTCAGGCCCATTCTGAGCTCATGGGATGGGATGTATCTGGGAATGACCCTGCGGATGGGGGCTCTGGACAAGCCAAAACGAAACCAAATAAACTAAAATTTCAGGAAGCGCTCTAAGCAAAACAAAGCTTAGAAACCAACCAACCAACACACGGTGGCGGCTCGGGCGGGCGAGGTGAGTGGGGGAGCTGCGCCCCGTAAAGCGAGAGGCGGAGAGGACTCTGCCCCCGTCCACTCTGGGGGGGGGGCGGGCACCCAGGCCCCGCCGGGCACGGGTGAGGGGCCGGGCCAGCGAGGGGGCCGGGACGAGTAAAGTAAGTCGACATGAATCAACTAAAGAGCGTCACAAAGCGAAAGACATGCAACGTGTGCCTACCATTGTCCAGATAGGAAGGGGCCGTACCTTCTGACGGGTCGAGGCGGCGGGCCCGCCGCCCGTGCTTGGAGTTGTTGTGCACGAACATGTTGTCGGACACGGCCAGCACGTGGCCGTCCACATTGACCGTGGTCGACACAACCACCTGCGGGACGAAGCGGATGTGAAACCGGGGCTGGAGCAGGGCGCCCCGCTGCCCGTAGGGCGCCCCGAGCCGCCGGCACGCCAGGCCGCGGCCTGGCCGCCCCGGAGGCCGTCACGGCGTCCGGTTCGGTTCGGTTCTGACTCCGCTGCTGCTCTTCGAAGCCTGCTCCCTGATTACGGTCCGATCTCCTGTGATGCTAACAAGTGAATTCGAGTCAGAGACGCCTTCTTCCGGCCGTTAGCTTCAGAAACACCCCCTCTGGCCACTCATTTTAAAGCTGCTGTTTTGATCGATCTGTTCACATATTGATTAGATAGTTTAGCTAATTAAAATTTAGTCCGCTTGAGACCGTCCTCCCTAGAAAACTTGTGAGAATTCAGTTGCCAAGAAAAAAAGGCTTCAGAAATCAGAGGCATCTCCACACCCCACGCTCTGCCATCCAAACGCCCCCTCACATCCAGTGTCTGGTCATGAACTTGGTCGCCTCTGCCAAGGCCGACTTGAGTGTGAACAGTGAGAGGGACCCAGGGACCGTATCCTTTCTCAAGTCCCCTGCAAGGGTGCGAGGACCTGATATGCCCAGGGACCGTCCTCTCTGCTGGAGTGACAGGCTTCCCGTCCCACGTCCAGCCCCCGAGGACGGCCAAGGCAGGGAGGTGGACGGCCTCGCTGACCCCACACAGCGCCCCAGGGGCCCTGGGACAAGCATCCCCACGTGGCACCCACGGATGCACTCGAGAAGCGGGAAATCACTCCCGCCTGGCGATTCTCCTTCCGGAGGGGCATCTGTGTGGCACATTCTCTCCAGAGCACTGGAACGGCAAAGACAGGGGCCCAGGGGCCCGTCTGCATCTCACAGCAGGTTCACGGGCTGGGCCTGGGTTTGGGGTGCAGGGAGCCTGGCGCTTTGCCGCGTGTGGGCAGCAGGGAGGGCCAGCACCCCTAGGGAACACACCCCACAGAGAGACGTGCAGCGTGAGCGGGTGAGTGGGGCACCAGCGGGGCTCACGTCCGCATCCACCCCCCACACTGGGCTGTGTGTCGAAACACGCCCATAAACTGCCTATGAGAGCCGAGGCTGCCGTGGGCCTCAGCAAAGGAAGATGCACTGGCATCGGCTCCTGTGCAGCAAACGCGCCACACAGCTCAAGGCACTAATCATCGGGGAATCGTGGGGCGCCCCGGCCTATGTGGGAATTCTCGGCACTGTCTGAGAAATGTCTCTGTAAACCTAAAGCTGCTCTAAAGCAAGTTTATTCGTAAAAAAATAAATAAGTCAAATGTTTAAGGGTCCAACGAAAGTCAGACCTGCGTACGTGCATACGGATGCGTGTTAGTAACTCAACTTTCATTTAAAAACCTCTCGGGCCCCACAGGCAGACTGAAGTGGGGGCAGTACCCACTGCGCCCCCAGGGGCTGTCTTGCTGGGGAACCGTCCTTGACGAGTCTCTCCCATGGGCCCTGCCAAAATTTCGGGGGCCTCCACCCCATCAGGCCACTCTGAACCTCGAAATACTGCCAGGTGTTGATTTGGATACCTCAGCATGCTCTCTGACTGCTGCCCACAAGGCGGCCTTCTCCCCGGCCCCGGTCGGGGGAGGCTCTGACACCACCTGGGCGCCGCTAGGGGCCTGGCCGCTCTGCCCAGAGGACGCACGGCTGCTCCCGCCCTGCCCTGGGGTGAAGGAGCCAGCATATGCCTGCCTGGGATGCACAGACACACCACTAACGCTGAGACACGGCCTGACCCTTTTAAAGTTCCTAGAGCATGACATGCTGAAGAAACGAGAAAGGCAGAAATAAAATGAAGGGCACTGTCTCCGCTCTGTCATGTATATATGGGTCAGTCACCAAGGGAAAAGAGTGTAGTTCAACTAAGAAAACAGACAAGCTGTGTTTTGTTCCTCGGCCGTGGCCAGGCCCGCGGCACACCTGCGGAAAGGTGCTCGGCTTGTGAGACCAGCTGGAAGCGCCGTGCGAGCCCTGACCTCCTGCTAAGTCCGGTTAAACCTCTGAGAGGCAGAGAGATTAGCTGGAGAGACCGGAGGAAGTCTTTCTAGGAGCTGAGGGCTCCACTTGTGACTGATGCTGTGTTTGGCTGTCGATGAACTACTGTGTGACTGGGCTCTGCTCAGATGGATCGAGGGCGCCTGTGAAGGCCTGTGCAAGACAAATGGATGCAGGCCCAACTGTTTGCCAGAGACCCTGCCTGCAGCTTCAGAGCGTGGCCTGGGCGAGCCTGAAGACCCTTCTCTGATTGGCTGGTTGGTTGTAAGGGCAGATGTCACATTTCCCTAAAAGACTGAAGCAGAAGTTAAATTTCTAAAACCACCTTGAGCAACTTGCTGGTGAACTCATCCCATCTGGCAGTCACTTCCATCAGCAGGCAAGTTCCTCGCAGGCTGGTAGGGACCAGCAGCAGTTTCGTGACCCGGCCCAGAATATTTTTACAACTAAAATCAGCAAAATAATCCATCATGTGTGCAGAATACCCTTCATCTTGAAGTAACCTTCAAATCACTCACAAAGGCAAGAAGAATATGGAATTTGCAGAGGCCTGCATCTGACAGGTGTGGCTCCCTTCGAGGGGGGCCCAGGCCTTGCGTATCCCCGACAGGCTGACCTGTGGCTCTCCCCGCGGGAAAATCCACCAACCGACTGACCCCTGAGAGACCTCCAGCATGGGCTCCCAATGCTCGTCAACGGGGCCTGGACAGCCACGTATAACAGAGGAATCGGGCTAAATCAGACGCTAATGTTAAGAAGATTCTATTTGGAAGAGAAAATCCTAAAACAGTCCTTTTGAGACACACCCATGGGACTTACCATGGTAGAAAACAAGTGGGAACCTGGTTAACCTACAGCCCTGGTCACTCCGGGCCGGGACGTCCGGAGTGCCCGCCCCGAGGGTGCTCCCCGTGCCCGCAGCAACAACATGGCCGTGTCCTCAGAGCTGGTTTCCACGCCCCGTGGGCCGCGACCGGGCTCTGGGACCGGCACAGCGAAGACGCCAGATCACCATTAGAGCATTCGGTTTAGCCAGCGGACCGGTTCTGGCTGCCCCCAAGCCCCTGAGCACTAAAGGCCATGCAACGTCAGAGCTCGGCCTGCGCGAGGCCGCCCGCGGCCGCGTCCGGGGGAGCCGTACCTGGAATCTCCGCATATCCCGGGGGTTGCCCGCATTCTTCAAACAGTTCTGATTGCACTTGAGGAAAAACTTTAGAAAGAATCTACGGAAATACAAAAGATGGATATTTGTTAGGGTCATCAGACAAAAGACACAAACACTCCGAGACACGTTCGCGTGG
Source organism: Pteropus vampyrus (assembly GCF_000151845.1). NCBI lineage: Eukaryota > Metazoa > Chordata > Mammalia > Chiroptera > Pteropodidae > Pteropus > Pteropus vampyrus. The sequence continues at coordinate 244,587 of NW_011889335.1, read as the reverse complement.
GGGGCCGTGGAGACGGCCACACAGACCGCCTCCGTGCGTGAGGCCGCGGCGGACACGGCTCGACGTCATGGGTTTCCAAGTTCTGGGACGACAACTGTGGCCTGGAGTGGCCATTTCTTGCCTAGGTTTTTGCACGAGTGACCGTTAACCACTGAGCAAACACTCGCCCCAGAGGGGCTGGCAGCAAATAAAAACCTGGGACGCCTAGTTAAACTTGACTTTTGGGCAGTTTTTTTAGGATAAGTTGTGCTGTGGGACATACCCATCCTGAGCAATTATTCCTCGTTTATTCGAAACTCATTTACCTGTTCCTGCTGCATTCCACCTGGCGGCCCCAGAGGACACCGCTGCCGAGGTAAACACGCTTCTAAAGACGGATTTTAAAAGTCACAAGAAATACAACTCTTAAGAGAAGAAAGGGTGTGGGAGTGTTGTTTTAGGGGCTACGATGCATTTTGCAAAGATTTATGTGTGTGTTTATGGCGACAATCGATGCCTTTGCTGTGGAGATGTAACTGCCACCCGGCGGAGGGCAGGAGAGACACAGGCACCCGGGGCGCGCGCAGGCACCCCAGCACGCGCAGGCACCCCGGCACGCGCAGGCACCCCAGCACGCGCAGGCACCCCGGCACGCACAGGCACCCCAGGGCACATGTGAGCATGGTGTGCGTCCCGCTACGCTCTGCCCTTGGCTTTGAGGCATGAGGATTCCGGGGTCCTGGCCGCATGTTGAGAGGCCGTGACAAAAACGGCATCATGCTGGCCTCCCCATTCCCGCACACTCGGTGACAAATGCAGAAGCTCTGGCTCACAGTACGGACAGCAGGAGCCTCGCTGTGACTCAACCGTGGAGACAAGAGGTTTTGTCTCTGCACCCCCTCTGCCTCATCTTGAGAAGGCCACATCCGTCGTGAGCCAAGGCGGTGGCACCTCTACGCTGACATGCGCTCCCTTGGGGGGTCTAAGTGTCCTGTCCAGCGAGGCCCCACGCAAAGGTCTTCTCCATCTGCTCTCCGAACAGCACCTGGCCTACTCGATGACCACGAAGTTTCTACGAAGTTTCACGTGATTTCCTTGAACTCGACCTTGTGCTGTTCCTTGTTGACGACGACCGTATCCGAAAACAAAAAGCCTCGGCGGACTGAGCCATCTCTCTACCGCGTTCCCGACGCATCCTGACGCCTTTCGCCAGGGCAAAAACCCGACTGATGGGAAGAGAAGAGCGGCCACTTAATTAAACGTCCTCACGTACGGCAGGGCCTCGCTATTTTAGGCCGGAATTTACATCTTTTATTAACTCACCTCACCTATGCGCTTGGCTCACGCTGCCTCTTAACACCATCTGCCGCCAGCACACAGTAAGTCACTTGATACTCCACCCACCAATTTTTCCTAACAACCGCCGTGCAATTAAACCCCACGCGCTCTGGGCGAGGTGAATTAGGCGCACCTGCGGCCACGCGGCTCTCGCGCTGCATCGGAAGGGGCCTAACAAGGTGAGGGCGGCAGAGTCATCGTCCTGTCAGGCAATTAGGTCCTCACTTCGGGGACGGCCACGCGGTGCAATTATGCCACACATCACCACCCGGCTAATCTGAGCAGGCGCCGCCTGGGAGGCTGCTGGCCTGCACGGGGCCGCCTCGGAGCCCCTCTTGTGACAGTCAGCTCTCCCCCACCCAGAGGGGGCTTCCTTAGATGCCTCGACGTCTGCTTAGCCAGCTCCCCCTGCCACCTCCGAGCAAGCAGGGCAGGTTTGGAAGGTCTGACCGGGCACGGCTGCGAATGTCGCAGGGCGCGGGTCTCACCTGCCATCAGGTGCGGGTTAGCCAAGTTGGGTGCCGAGCCCCGTCAACGCCAAGTGTTCTCCAGGGTTGACTCTGGGACCAGTGCACACACACATACGCACAGATGCTAGCACTCAAATGCACGCACATGCACACGTATGCACATTCACGTGTGCACACATGCTCGTGCAGCGCACACGTGCATGCATACACATTTGCACATGCATGTGTGTGAACACATGTGCATGTAGACACATGTGTGTGCACATGTGCCTATGCATGTAAACACGTGTGTGTGCAGGCACGTGCACGCATGTGTGCATGAATGCCTGTATAGGTGCGTGTGTGCGCACACGCACATCCACATGCATGTGCGCGCACACGTGCATGCTCGCGCAGCGCACACGTGCACGCACACGCTCATGTGCACGTGTGCCCACATGCATCGACACGGGTGTGTGCACGTGCACACGCATGCACGTGTGCACACACATACACGTGCATGCGCACACGTACATGTGCATGTGTGCGTGCGTGCACATGCGTTTTGGATGTGTTCATGGAAGTTTTGCTCGTCTTCCGGCGTCTCCAGCAAGGCTGGCGCTGGGCCGGGTCTGTGGTGTGTGGCCCCAGACAGCAGAACCCCTTTCAAGCCGTCAAGTCCCAAGCACACAAACCAAGTAAGGGGTGACAACTGCTGGGACAGGGGGAAGGGGAGCCTTACACTTACTTTCACCCTCGTTTGGGTTACACTTAACTCGAGGACCCAATTAAGCCTCACAGGGTGGACGGCACAGCACGGCCAGCAGCACGTGACAGCTGACGCCGTCTAGTTACACGTGGGGCACACGTACGTGTCCCGCCAGCTAGTGCTCAGGGACGTGCGCTGGGGCGGTGCTTGGGGAGCGGGTGAGGAAAGCGGACGCCCCACGCGCAAACCCAAACAGTAATTCCCACCACTTACTCAACTGCCCTTTAACTGGCGTTTTCCTAAGAAATATCTGACGACCACTTTACATAGCTCACTTCCAGGGTCTGGCACACAAAGGATTTAATACTCTTGTTATGAAAGGAAAAATCTTTCCTATGTCAGAAAATCTTTGGCTTTAACACCAATAAACTCTTTATTACTGCTAAACATGGATCTGCTGCTCGATGGCAAAGAGACGATAAAAACCCTAACCCGTCATTAGTACATTTCGCTTAATTGTGTGCCGTGCGCTTCCCGCTGCAGCTGTTGGCCCATCATCAAAATGACCATTATGTACACTAATCCCCTGACCCTGTCTTTATTTCCCTAAAGAGTCATCGTCTTCCACAGCAGGTACGAGAGTAAATCAAGCTTGAAATATGGGCTTTATTTACTTGTGTCTCCCAGGCAGGAAAGAAGGCAGCAGCCCGGGGCACAGGCCGCACGCCCGCCAGCGCACCCCAGTCCTGCTCTGCTCAGGAACGGCACACAGGGCCCCGGAAAGTTCTCCGGGGCACTTAGGAGGGGGGCAGGTGTGCTCTCGTCACTTCTGAAGTCAAGTGTCCCCGTCAGGGTGTTCAGGGGACAGGAGGGAATGCCAGCTGGAGACCCCACCCACTCGCGAGGGAAGGGCACGTTCCAGCACCCCCCGAACGTGGACCCGGGGCCTGTGTCTGGGACGGCAGTGACCAGGGAGCCACGGGGTCCAGCAACTGACACCCAGAGTCTGAGCTGGAAAGTCCCAGCCCGCCCTCCGCGCGGGGGGACGGCCTCACGCCTGCTCCACACAGAGCCACGGCCGCTGAAGAAAGTTCAAACTTTGGTCCCGGCGGCGTCGGCGCCAGAGTCGGCTCAAACGACCCCGCGTTCCTGGACACGTGGCGGGCCCGAGACGCCTTTCAGGCCCCGAACTAATAAGAGGCACCCAGTCTAGGTGTCACGCGGTGAGGGGCAGGCCCCCACCACAGCAACTAATTTCAAAGTCGGCTCCATTTCTGTGTGTTTAAGCTATGAATTAGTTCATTTATATTTACTTTTATGAAGCTGATTACCCAGAGCTTCTCTATCTGATGAAAATCATTTTAATTGTAGTGCGAGGCTCCTGTGTAATATCCATTACATTATGAACCGTTTAAATTCTACAGGGGTATCGTGCAAATTGGCCCTTTGTGAGCGAGCAGGCAATTAGGACCAAACAGTTCTCCTTCGAGCGGCTACACAACTTTGTGGCGTTGCTCAGGACAATCGGAAACAAAGGAGGCTGTTTAATTGTAATTTAATGGAATATCAAGGAGTCCGTGGCATTCGGCGCTGGCAACAGAGAGCAGGAGAGAAAAATTAGCCGCAATTATGTTTGATTAAAGCCATCCTTCTCAATAATCAGCGGTCCTGACAGGCCATGGGGCTCCAGTGGGTTCCAGGATGGCAAAAGGTGTTGGGCGATATTAGGGCCAATAAAGGGGATATTAGCATAGCTAATTACAGCCCTACAAAGCCTGCAAAGGGGGCCTCTGTGTATTGTAATGTGTAGAATAATTGGCCGAGGCCGTTATCAATTACGTAAGGGATGAATTTGGTTTGTCAGGGAAAAGCTGAGGAGACCGTTTCACCTGACACCGTGCCTCTGCCTCCCGTTCCGGCAGCGAAGAACTTGCCACTTTTACCAAAAGCTGTGACCTAGCAGTGGCAGACCGCTGCGGAGATCGTGGCGCCGGCAAGCGTTGGCGGCCGCGGCCCCGCGTCCTCGCCACCGGCCCTGCCACCCCTGCTGGTCCCCTAACCGAAGCCCTCAGTCGCATAGCGATGCTTTCTTCCTTCTGGCCAAGGGAGAAACAGACTGTCTCCTTGGAAAGTCAGGGGCGCTCTGGTGACGGGGGCGGGAGCGGGCGCCTCGCGCGGTTCCAGCGGCTGGCTTTTTGCGTGTGGATGGCACGCGTTTGAAATCGCCGATTCTCAGCATCTCAGGAACCCTACGTGCAGGGGTTTTTTAAAATTTTTAATTGTTACTTTTTAGACGGTTGCGCGGTTGGTCTCGACGGTGCTTGGAAGCGTGAGTGACAGAACGCTCAAGGAGCAAGCCCGAGGGGCCGGGCGACGCAGGACGAGGGTTCCTCGGCCGCCACCTCGGCACCGGTGAGGTGCCACTCAGCGCCGAGAGCCCGGGCCCCCTCGCAGGCCCCTCCGGTCTGAACCCCAGCCCCGGGCCCAGCAGGCCCACCGTCTCTTCTGGCCCCAGACACCGGAAGCCCGAGTCAGGAATGAAAAATGCTGGTCCCTTCCATGAGTGGCGGGGGCTCAGTCTTCCGCTTTAAGGCAGAGGTCTCAGCACGCAGCCCACGAGCGTGGCGATGCACAGGCCTCCGTGCCATCCCCAAAAGCCCAAGGTGTTCGTGTGCGTATCACGGTGCTGACAGCTTCTGGAGGGTCCTGGGAACCGCAGACACCCCATTCCAATCGAGCCCTCTCCCCACCCCCCATTTTTAGCTACTGAATTCAGAAGGCAAAGCCAGGATATTTTAATACGTTATAGCCATGACAAAAAAAGTGAGCATGGAACACCAACCTGGCTGTAAAAGTCACCGCCCACTGGTGGGTACGGGGGCTGGAGAGGGGGGAAGTGTCGGGGGGCTGCCTGAGGGGCTCGGGGTTCCTTGTGGGGTGACGAAAATGTCTGGAACTAGACAGCTGGTGGCTGAACCACCCTGGGAACATCCTGGGTGCCAGTGAATGCGCACTTCGAAATGGTCCGTTTCCAGCCATGTCACTCACACCTCCCTCCCCTTGTGACAAAAACGACCCCAGCCCCAGAGAGAGAAGGGCCCGCCCCCGCGGGGTGCCCGTGGCTGCGGCTCTGCCGGTGTGTCTGCACTCCTGGAAAGAAAGAGTTAAAGCCTCAAATTAAAAGATAGAGCCTTTAAGAGACTCTTCTCTGATAAGAAAGTGACCGGTGGAGTGCTTCCTCGAAGTCCCTGCTAATTACTGGAAGTCCCCGAAAGCAGTGGCCGCAGCTGTGGCGGGCGCACGCCGGCCATCAGTGGCTACAGTATTGATTGCTCAGCAATCCTAGCTGATCGGGTCCTGTGCTTGGAGACAATGTGCCTCCTTCACAAACCCTGTAATGAGCAGTTCCGATACACGCCTGCATTCTGCTGACATCAGATCTGTGCTCTGAGATAGTACACAGGTCAATACGTATCGGATTTCCAAAATGCGAGGGTCTTAATGCCAGGCCTCTCCTCTTCTCCCCCTCCTGCCATTAGCTATTACGGGGCTCACGTTCTCTAATGCCAGACGGGAGGAAAAATCTGGTCCATTAGTCTGATTTATTCTTCAAATATGCCATGACAAATCGCTTTAACACCAGACTTATTAAATTCTTGTACATTTCAAGTTATGGGTCTCATACACTTGTGGTGCCTCGGTGACGTCATCACGGAGGGGGCAGAGGGTAACGGCACTGGCTTTTACAGCTGTGCCCAGATGTCCTCTGTGAGGGCCCCCTCCCCCGGGACGGAGGTCTGGGCCGCCCGGCCCCCCCTCGGTGGGCCCCCGTGCTCCGTGGGCCCCGTCCCCCGCACGTGCGCTGTCCTGCGTGTAAACGCGACAGGCAGGGGTTGCGGCTCGCCCCGCGGTTCAGCGCCCCCCTGGCCTTTGTCTGGACGCCCCGCTGCCCGGCAGCACGGGCTGTCTCGGGCGGACGAAGCTACCTCAGTGCCCCTCGCTGCAGTAACCACACTGCATTAACAATATTTGTACTACAATCACCGAGGGACCCACTGCCCAGATTCTATCACTTCTTTATCTCCTGACAAATACCTCACTATCGAACATTATTAGGTTTAGAAAATTAACCCTCCACGGTCTGGAGCCACGCTAGGCCCCTCCGTCCCTCCGAAGGGCCTTATCGCTAAATTTCTGCTATAATGGTTTTTCTTTTCATCACAATTTCAGCAGCGGCTGTCAAGAGGCACTTACAGATACCGTGATCTTGTACTTCTGCAATGATTCTCATTAAAACGATGCCGACGAGATCTGATGGGATTTAATAGCTTTGCCGGCCAGTCCCGCATCCACCCCCGGGGTGACCCCACCCAGGCCTCCTCCCGGGGAAATCTGTACGACTCGCGTTCAACTTTTCCGGGTGGTTTTAACATGTTCAGATAAGGAAAAGCCGGGTAGACACTCAGAAAGCGGCCGCATCCACGGGCTCCGCGCTCCGTCGGCCGCCGGGCCGCTTGCCGTCGGGGTTCCGCTTAGCATTTTCTGGAAGTGGGGCCGACGTTCCACGACAGCTATGATGAGGTCATCTGTTGAGAAGAAGCCGGCCGCTCGGCACGGGAGGCGCGTGGGGCGTGCGGTGCCGCGCGGGGGCGGGGGCCCCCCAAGCCCGTGGTCCCTTCCCCCCTCCCCCATCGCCCGGCTTCTAATGGGCGACGCGGCCCTGACGTGGCTTCCCCAGCTCCTCCGCGCTGTCAATCAGCCGGCGTTCTGTCTTTCGCTGCGGGCTCATTAAAACGCTCCCGCGCTCCCTCCGGACGGCCCTATTTGCCAGCTCTGATCACGGAGCTCCTCGCTCAGAGAGATGCCAGCATCGCTTGCCTCGCGTCAGATGCTCCCGTGACCTGTTGCCCGCTGCAGGCGAGATGCTCGCAGGGGCTCCGCACGCAGAGATTAAGCGCCCGCGCTCGCCCCGGCTCCAGGCTTCGGCCCTTGCCCCCCGCCACGTGCGCACGCGGGGTCCGGGGCCCCACAGACCACGGACCCTCGCCCGGGCCTCTGATCGCTCCTGGCTACAGAGACCGTTCTCAAAACGAACGAGAGGTTTCTTCCTGTGGTCCGTTCCCACCCCGCACCCCAATCTCCAGATGGGGCAGAGCTCGCCGGTCTCTTCCTCTTAGACGCACGGTTTCCCATCCACGCCAGCTCGCTCAATTAAGAGCTACCTTCTTTGCGAGTTGAATTATTAATAAAAAAAAAAAAAAAAATCCCATTTTAAGTCAAGCCCGTGCATGCACACGGGACGCGAGTGTCATACCTGCCTACGCCGGCCTCTCTAGCCTTTTAGGTCCTGATTAAAAACTTATTAAAACATTATAAATGATTAATGGGAGCACAGCTCTGAGTGGCAATTATTAGTTTTAATGCAGGTAATGCAGCTTAATGAGGGGGCACATGTGTGTGAAGCTTTAACTTCATTACTCCTGCGTGTCAACAAATACAAGAGAAGTGCGTGTCCAGGTCATCCATTACTCGGCACGGCACCCAGCCTTCTCTTGTCGCCTCTCTCTGTTGATGAGCCAGGGGCCATAAATTAGTCCCTTCCTGGGGCTCGGGGAAGGACCAAGGTGCCCAAGTGTGGGGACCCTGGCCGGGCTCCCCGCGCCCCGAGCAGCTGCAAGCACGAACACCCCCCGGGCCCGCTTTTCGGAGCCCTGGGCACCCGGGGCTTCTTCCCCGGAAGCCCTGCAGGCTGCCACTGTCTGCGCTCCCGGCCTTCCGAGCCCTCTGGGCTGCTTTCCCGTCTGGTTCTGAGAGGTCTGGGAGCGGCTCGGTCCGGACCTCCCCGCGCCTAACTCGTCTGAACGCGGGTTCCCTAAATATTCGAACGTGTTTCCCACGCCCTTTGCACTGGGCCCCCTCCTGACACACAGGGGACTGTGACACGCAGCGTGAGTGGGGCGCTCGATGCTGGAACGTGCCTGGTGGCAGACGCGGGGGGCGCGGGCTGGGCAGAGGCCGCACGGTGGACGGACGGTGCGTCAGGGACGCCGAGCGTGGGCGTGACGGCTCCCTCTGCCCACAGAAGCCCAGCACGTCCCCGGCCGCACCTGGGACCCCGCCCGGGGCCTGCGCACAGCCCGCAGCTGGGGGTGGCGTCTCGGCCCAACGTCGCCCGTCACCTTTTATTTCTGTCTTGGTGACAAGCAGCTAGATCCAGGCTGATCTCCACTATCTGTTTGAAGAGAACTCAGGACTATTTGCATCATTTTATCGCTAATGTATAATATATGGCTCTAAAGTGAGCCCGAGCACTGCCTTGTTACTGAGCATAAAACAGTGTGGGCAATAAAGACGCATTAGTCCTCTGAAGCACAGCGGCGGAAACGCGGGCGAGAAGGGCTGCTGTCTAGAGTTAAGAGGCCCCTTTCTGCCCGACTGCGACGACGGAAGAGTAAAGAAAATGTCAAATCAAGAAAAGCTGGATTTAGAGATGAGGCAGCCCGGAATGACGTTGGTGCCATATTTTGTGGGACTATAATGCTGTTGGCAGCAAAGACCCGTGTTTCTGATTCATCTAGGGCCGCATGGCAAAGCTTTGTCAGTCTGTGCGAGGTATAAATAATTCAGGGTGAGAGATAGCAATTACAGGGCCCTGCACAACCAAAATGAATATTTTATGAGGACTAAAACTGCTCTGGAATGAATCATACACACGGAGTCGCACACACATGGCGAGTGGGCTCCCGCGTGCCAGCCCCAAGAAGAGAGGAGCGTGGCCCCGGTCCCCTTCCGGGGCGGTGACCAGCACCCACAGACGGGCTCGCCGCTGGCCAGGCCGGCCTGCTCCCGTGCTTGTCACGGGCGCCCGGTCCCTGACGCGCCCAGCGGCCAGCAGGCAGACCGCGCTCGCAAACTCCCGGCTGCTCCGCCCCGCAAGGCTGCGCGGAACGCTTGGCGCCCCCCGCATCACGGCTCTGCTCGTCCCGCTGCTCAGACCCACTGGTAGGTGTGCGCTGAGTATGCGCTGCGGACCAGCTGGCGTGCGAGGGCGAGGGACCCTGGTGCCAGGAGAATGGCTTTGTTGTCCCCCGTGAACTCGAGGCGCTGACGGGAGGCGGGGGGCCCCGGGGCCGGCATGATACCCGCCACTTCCCCCCGGGGCAGAAGCACATCTACGGTGCTCCCTCCACCCCCAGGACCGACTCTCACTCGTCCGGCCCGGGCCCCTGGCTCCCCACATCCTCACGGCCAAACTCACACGGACGACGCGCTTTCCCCTCTTCCAATGGCAGACGCTACTCGTGGGGGCAGGGCGAAGCCAGAGAAACCTTTAAAGGCTGAAAGGACGGTTTCATCTGCCACGTTTCCTCCAAAGCTGCTCCTGGTAAAGTGCAGAACAAGTAACGACATTGTCCGCGAGGCCGCGGAGGCCAGTCCCACGCTGAATGGCCATTGTGTTTGCCCGGCTACTGATACCTGCGCTTTTGTGCAGGAAAGAAGGCCGGGAGCCGTGACATCAACGCAGCACAAGCGTCCCTCTGTGCGGACGCCCAGAGCGGGCCCTGGCCGTGGTGGGAACCGGCTCCAGGTCCCGGGAGAGGTCTTCCTGAAACCCAGCTCCGGTGCATTGTTTATGGGAACGAGGCTATTAGGTATATTAATAATTTGATAAATAGGGATTTGCCCTTAATTATTCATGAAGAACATTTGGCAACAGTAAAATTATATTCGCAGAACAGGTTTATAAACCAGCTAATTATAAATTAAGTATGCAAGAGAAAATTGCTAACCTTGAAATTAAAATATTTTATGATTCTGCAATTACCAAAAAAAAAAAAAAAAAGTAGAGAATTATCAGAACCCCAGTGTGAGCAGAGAGTACACAGGACTCTACAGATGGCACAGCGTGGGCCAGGGGAGTGACAGCAGAGAAAATGCCCCAGGGAACGTGCCCCTCCCCCGCAGCCCTGGGAGGGGAGGCGGCTGCAGGGCGCCAGACAGCAGCCCTGTGCGCCTTCTGCTCTGCTGAAGCGTCAGCATCCGTCCCAGCGAGGCAGGTCGGCACCCGCAGGAGGCTCCTGTCCACTCTCTGCAAAGGACGTGGCGTGTCAAGCCCTGGGCCATGGGCAGCCCGGCTGTGCGGGGAGCCCACAGGGAAGCCCCCGAACGGCCCTGTGGCCCCTCCCCCACTTCACTGCCCTCCTGATGGGACCAGTGCACACGCAGCTTAGGGTCCAGGGGGACGAGGTAGGTGCTGGTGGCAGGCAGGAGCGCAGTGCCACCAGCATCCACTAGAGGGCTTCGCACGGCCGATGCCCGCGTGCCACCAGCACTCAGCTCCCCCTTGCAAACAAGCTCCGGACAGGCCTTTCCCCAAGGGGGTCGCCCACCTTACTCTGGAAGCCAGCAGACTTCTGTGTCAGGGGCTCCGTCTCCACTCACCCACCCCTGACCTCTGCAGGCCCCCGGCAGCTGAGTGGCCGTCCGCGCACCCTGAGAGTTTCGCAAATGTTTCCCTTTACTTGTGTGACAGGGGCGCGTTCTTCACTCACATCTTAATGACTAGACACCTCGCCCTAATCTGGGCAGATGTTAAAAGAATTAAGGAAAGCGACCAGGATGAATTAACTATGAAATACCCTGTTTAACACACACACACACACACACACACACAAAGGAGCTGCATCCCTGAACTTCTGTTCCCAGGGCTATGTCGCGTGTGCACACAACGCCACTGCAGCCACTCAGCGAACGCAGGGGCCAGCCCCTGCCGCTCCGATTGGCTCGCGCTGCCGTCACTCAGTGACTCCACGTGCTCCTGCTGCACTCCTGAAATCAAAGATTAAATGAGCAAAAGCCATCGTGCTTTTTCTTCTTTCTAGCGGTGGAGAGTCTTGCCTTCCCCGAGAGTAAGAGGCCTCGTTAACGGCACCCGAGGGAGAAGACGGCCGGGGTGCACCTCGCGGCCGGCCCACGCCACACGCCACAGCTGCGGGCCGGGCAGCCCGGCCGCCGTCTCTGGGAGCGCGGATAATGAAAATCTTTCCGTGTATAAAATCCTTAATCAAAATGCCAGTGGCGTCACCTTGTAGCACACACGCCGCAACTTAAAATTAAAATTAATATACGACGGAACCTTTAACAAAATGAGTGGCCTCGGCTGCACAGGACGGGCGACCGGGCGCTGCGGCCTGCGGGGTCGCGACCCGGCTCCGCCAGGCACTGACCCCGCCCTGCTCCCACCACACAGGGGGATCCGGAGACCAACCGTCACTGTCCCCGGGTCCCCGAGGCCTGCGGGGAATCCCAACTGTGAGGACGAACCGACAGAGACGGCGGTGGCCCGCGGGCCGCACTACGACGCCAGGCGGGACGCGCAGGCCAACGGCCGCCAGCCCGGTCCTGGGTGCGGGTTCAGGCCGCCTCTGGCCAGGTAGTTTAACTCTGTCCGCTGGCAGCCAGAGGACATTTTTATCATCTGGAATAGACTATTTACCATTTGATGGGATACATTTCTTCCTCTACCTCTGGGATGCGCCACAGATGCCGAGCGACTTCCCCTAACAATATTTAAATTGCTTACAAAGCCTCTCTAAATATTTGCCATGTATTTAGCATGCCTAAGATCTGCCCGTTATCCCAAAGTCTTTTTGTTGTAAATTGCAATTTTACAACTTCATGCTTGTGATCTATTTTGACAAAGCTCTGCTGACACCCTCTATTGGCCTCCAAAGGCAGAGTAGCTGGTACTCCACGAGCCACCAGAGAACTCTCAATTTGCCGTGAGTCCGCTGCT
>NW_011889335.1:214903-226931 GCF_000151845.1 Pteropus vampyrus | reverse complement strand
CCCCCCGCAGCCTGAACTCCTGAGATGTGGTGACACACCCAGCCTGCAGCCACCTTTAGCCCTGCGTGAACCTGGCACAGGACAGCCGACCATTAAGCGCTGCGCAGAGACGCACGCGGACAGAAACCGTGAGCCCGCACGGCTACCCCAGGCCTCCGCTTTATTGCCTGTCCTCCACAGAGAGGGGAAGAGCCTTGTAGCCAAGTCCTGACACGGCCGCATATGGCCTCCTCCATCAATCTGACTAATCAAGCATCGAGGAGAGGCAGCGCCAACCTAATTGCCAGCCATCGTCTCATCCGCCTACCCTGAAACTGACAGAAGCCTGAGAGCCGAGCGGGCCGTGCGGGGGGGCAGGACGAAGCCGGGCCCTCCCGAGCTGTCACGGGGCCAGCTCCACGGCACCGCCCACGCCCGCAGTGACGCACGCCCCCTGCACGTGGGTCCCCCCCCACAACATCACCCAGTGTGACCTCAGCACCACTTCCCTGCTCTGAACCGATGAGGGCTGAGAACAAGCTGAGGGGTGCGGGGTGGGGTGACCCCAGGGACCCCAGCGCCTTTGTGGGATGAGAGTCGCCCTCCTGTGAAACCCTGGGGCTCACAGCCCCTTCTCCAGGCCCCCCCACAGATCAGGCCTCGTGGGGTGCGACGCCTCCACCGGACCTTCCTGGAGAAATGGGAGGAAGCTAACCCACTGCACTTCCGTCTGAGAGGCGAAGCTGAAATGCTCCTGCGGGCGCCTCTGCCTCCGCCCACTGTGCCGCCCTGACTGACAGCTGACATTCTCCTATTTATTATCAAGAAGTACAAGTTTTGATGCTATCGGAGTGGAAAAACAGCCCAAATGTCAAAGTCTGAATATTTTCCCCCGTTTCTTTAAATGACATCTCACTTTCCCACATTCACTGCGACGGGGCCACTGGTGGCTACGCGACCACATGGACGGCCAGGGGCAGATACCATTGAACTTTGTCGGGGTTCTGTTCGCCACCCTCCGAACGCGGCCATCTCTGCCCTTTTCCCGGCTAGGAATTTCACATAATTCTGTTATAAATGACTAAATCTGGGGCCGCTAAACAGAAGAGAGCCCACGCTGACCCACGGCTGTATTAAATTTTCATATGAAAAGAGGACTTTTACACACGCAGCCAAAAGGGCAGAGCTCAGGGCTCCTGGTGGGCTCGCGCAGGCCGCGTTTTCCAGCTCTGCATGCATAAAATGAGCTACAGTAGGTGTCAGTAATTAAACGATCATGTTTCAAAGTCTTGACAACAGTGCAGGAGCAGAAGAACAAGACGATAATTTCATTAGTCTGAAGAGCTAAGTCATAATTAGGTGCCTCTCACAGAGAACTCACGGACAAAGGGCTCAGCTCCCGCCCGGCCGGGGCTGCGGCGCGCGGATGAAATCTAATCCGGGGTCCCCCGGTTTACGGGGTCCACCCACGGGCAGGAGCCTGTCAGCAAAGTCTGGTCCGGAACAATCAGGCTTTCTCTGGACAGGCTGAGAAAGGAAATGCTACAGGAACGGCCTGAAGATGCGGGGGACGCGGGGGACCCTGGTGGGCTACTGTCCTGGGGAAGGCGACTCCGTCCCGGTGAGCTGCCCCCCGCAGGGCCTCGTCCCCCGTCCCCGTCCTTAAGCACGTTACGAACTGACTTTGGTAAAGTAGCATTTATTTAAAACTAAATTGCTGGGACGGGCACTTCGTGGAGTCGTTAATGTGCGGTTTGATGTTTCTGTCAGTGTATTCATCTCTGTCTTCCCTCGCCGAGGTATTTGCATATTTAATTGATCAATATGCTCCCTGTTCCTCTCGCACATCTGCCAAGCTGGTCCCAGCCTCTTACACTCCTCATTTCTCAAAGTGACAGCTCCCTGCCCGCCGCCTCTCCCGGCAGCATCTCGCGGCAGCGGGCCCGGCCGGCCACCGTCGTCCGCGTGTCCGTTCGTCCTCCAGCCCCGGATGACGGATCGCCTGGAGTAAGGGGACGACGTTTTCGGCGTCTGATCTGTAAGAAGTTCCTCGGACGGATTTTCCACGTGGCGACGCGTCACAGTGCGGGGAGCAACACGTGCTTGCCGCCTCCCGTTCAGCACCGGTCACCGTCCCGCGCCTGCTCCCCGCAGCCTCGAATGGGGCTCCTTGGCAGCAGCGCGGCAGGAGCCCCGGCTGTCCCCGCGGCCTTGCTTCATCTTTTATTACGATTGTGAGCTTCCGATCGCGAATGTCCCCCGCCTCGTCACTCATACGCCGGGGTCGGCGTCAGCAAGGTGGGCGCGCGACCCCACCGGCTGCCGATGGAAACGCCTTAAATTTTCTCAACAACCCTGGCATTTCCCGAAGCCGGGAGAGCGCCGCGAAGCCCCATCGCGTGTGTGACAGGAGGAGGTTGTCCCCGCGTCCCCCGTCCCACAGCCGATGACGTGCACGAGGGCAGCCCAGCGGTTAAAAGAGAAGGGCGCGCGACCGTCCCCAACTACGGGCGGTGGCCCAGCAGGAACGGGGTTTCCCGGGCCCGGCCAGGGGCGGGACCGAGATGGGATCGCCGCGCGGTCACCTTCCTCCCGTGAGGACACGGCCGGGCCACGCCTGCAGAGCGGGCAGGACAGGCGGCTTCGGCGGCGCGGGCGGAAAACCCAGGACGCGATGGCCGCTGAGCGCCCACGCGGAGCCCGCCGTCCGCCTCCGCCGCGTCCTCCTCCGTGACTGTCACGTTACTTCCCTCTCCTTCTGACTGATGTTTTAGTGGGGCTGTCATTAGCCGAGTTAATTTTCTCTCAAAGACACTGGCACCAGGTCCACGAAGGCAGATCTTGGGAGACTGTAAAAACAGACCATCATCGGGAGGAAACGCGATGTCGCCTGCTCTTGCCACAGCTGCACAGAAACACTTCAATTTGATATGAATTCCTCGAGAGAAACTTTAAATTAACTTAGATTTAGCTGTGTTTGAGGGATAGCAATTCAAAGCAACAAAATAAAATACTATTTGCTGACTCCAGTGTTTCTATGTTCACGCTTCTGTATGTTCCTTTTTATTTTTTGCTCAGGCTAAATAAATGCCAATATTCACCTTGAAAGAGTCATCATAAAGTAAGTCCCCTGGGATATGAAAATACACTTCTCTCATCTTCCACCCAAACAGTGTCAGATGAAGTTAAAAGACCCAGTAAATGTGCTAAAATCTGCTTATGTGAATTATTTTTTCCAGGATAACTGAGCAGCCATCACCTAAACTGTCAGGATGCAAACAGGAATGAATGCAGGCTGTTTTAGAACCTAAGAGCAGGGCACCGCTTTTGAGGGGTGGGGACAGCTGGGAAGAGGCACAGTAGGGGGAAAGGGAAGAAAGACACAGAACCAGAAAGGTCCTTGGGGACAGCTGGTCCAGCCCCCCAGGGATGTGGAGCTTGGCCAGGGTCGGGCAAGGGGAAGCAGGGCCAGGCTGGGACCCCCACACCTCCAGCCTCCAGGACCTACGGCCTGATGCCAAGGGGCCCTCCCGTCCTCACCACTCGCCAGAAGTTTAACTCAAACCTCTTTCATCAGAAGCTCCTACTTCCTGAACAGCCACCTGCATCGGCTGCCCGTGCTCGGGCTTTGCCTCTGCGGCATTCCCAGGGTGCCCTGTGTGTGGGTGGGTGGCTCCACGTTTCCCAGTTCGCGACAGCTCCCGAAAGTCAGCTTGTACATTTCCTTGATTCCCACAATTTGCCCCACCCATAAGGTGGCCACCTCAGAGGAGGACCGAGGACACGCCTGCCAGCTTAGGTCAGGGTGACCAAGCTCGCCGAGGCCCTAAAGCAAAGCTGGCGGTCTCGTGAGCTATGAAAGCATGCCTGGCCCAAGACCCATGAGGGCCAAGTTCAAGGACCAGGCGCCCTGCATAATTCTTTCGGTTAGTGAGTCTCTTTGTGGCACGCCCTCCAATAACAAAAAAAAAAAAAAAAAACATTCTCAAATGTAGGACGCTCTTGACATGTAAATAAGTGGGTCCTTCCAGGTCAGACAGTCAAGTACGCTTGGAGTGTCTCGTCCAAGTGGCTGTGGCCCTCTTTGCTGGGAACAAGCCAGAGGCGGCGAAGGCACGCTGATGTCTCCACATGACTTACCACCACCCCGGCAATGTCATAATTATGACACCTAAACTTGCCCTGTTTATTTGCAGGCTAGAGGAATGCATGATTGTTTATTTTTATTACAAATATTGATGGTAACTCACAGGCATTCACTTCATTGCCATTTCGAGTGAAATTGCCCATCGTAAAATATCTCTAGAATCCTGGTGCCGATTAGCTTCCTGAACTGGCCCGCGGTGCCACCCTCCCATTCGTCTTAATTTTATTTCGCTCTCCCTAACTGCACACACCACTTCAGGAATATCTGGAATTTTGTTTTAATTGTACAGCTTTCAACTCGGGCTACATTTCTCTTTGTGTTGAAAGCATCCTGGTGATTTATCCTCATTATTGTGTAAATAGGTTTCAGCAGTTCTCAGTAAATAAAACAAAGACTGACAGGAGGAGAAGAGGGAATTTGCTTTCCTACCAATTAGAGTAGCCTTAGGCAGTACTTTTAAGAGGAGATAAATCCTGCAAATCACTAAAATGATCCTGTCACATGCACCAAATATTAAAATCGCGCAGCGGCGCCCTCGGTAGGTCTGCTCCGGTTTAATGAGTTGGGGTGGGCCTCGTCGCCAGGGCTGCACCGCACAGTTGGGGACCCCTGACTGACAGCAGAGCTCACGCCCAAATGCGGCTCCCCAACCCGCGTGGCCAGATGGAAAATCGCAATCCAGCGGAACAGGCAGCTCTCCAGCTCGCGAGTATTCTCCGATGGTCCTGTCACCGCCTACCTGTGAAGTCCTTGCCGTGACAAACGCGAAGACCGCTCGTGGCAGCCGAGGCGCCTCCGACACCCAGCGTGTCACTTACCAACTGAGGCTACTGTCCCCGCCTAGGAAGGGAGCAGCCTAACTTCCTTGATGGAGGAACCTCGGGGGACATCAGAAGTTTAATCCGCTGTCACGCTAAGTCCCCTTCACGAGGCAGCTAGTTAGGCGTCCCCTACAACTGGTCAGTTAGGGAAAACGCCAAGGAACTTCCGGAGAGTGTTTTCACTACGGTTCAGCTCGTCTACTTTCTCCGGCCTCGTGGTTAGACGTCAACCCAAGTCCAAGGACGTCAGCTCATGCTGCCACCGTCATCATCAGACTTGCGAGTCCGTATCCGAGGCTGGTGTGACTAGGAGCTGGGTATGTGGCGTCCCTCGTGGGCCACTCAGGCTCCTGAGCATGGGGCCTTGTGTGCGGGGTACATCTGCAAGGGACTGTTGGGGACGAAGTCGTTCATGGCCAACAAGGAGCTGGTCACGGAACCCAGAGCTGCGGAAAGGCCCGGCCCAGACGGCCGACGGGGAGGCCCAGGGCTTCGGACTTTCAACAGCTGCCTTTGCCTCCCTGCTCCGCTCAAGCCCTCCCTCAGTGTGCTAAGTACTAAGTACTCACTCTTAGCACACCGAGCAGCGACTGTCAGCTTGTTACAGCGTTTTCGTGGGAGTCTTTATGTGAGTGTAACCAACTGTACGTACGGCAAGGATTCCCGTAGCTGAGACTCCGAGTCAGTGATGCATCAGAAGAAAACGAGGCACTCTGGACCTGTGCACGGCGAGACCGGGTGGGCAGGCTGGCCAGGGCCCACCTCACCGCACCGCCTGCCCCGTGCCCGCGCCCACAAGCCCTGAGAAACCAGGGGTCCCCACCCCCCAGGCCGTGGCATGTTAGGAACCAGGCCACACAGCTGGTGAGCGAGGGAAGCTCCATCCGCATCTGCAGCCGCTCCCAGCGCCAGCATCACCGCCTCAGCTCCGCCTCAGGTCCTCAGGCCTTAGGTTCTCGTGGGAGCACCGGTCCCTGGCGCCTAAAGGTTGGGGACCGCGGCTGGAAACCAACTCGCCCCCGAGGGAGGAACCTCGTGCAGGTCTTAGGTGAATTTAGAGCCGCAGGTGCTTCCCCGTGACCTCGTCGCCTTCCAGGACATGGACTGAGAATGCCCACGAGCCCAGGGTGACCATGACCAGCGGAAACGCTGACGATTCAGGGCTGGGAAGGAAGCCACGGCGGCATCCCGACCTCCTCCTCACATCTGAGTTTCCAGCCTCCAGCTGGAGGTCCGTTCCGCAGGCATCGGACGCAAACCGGCTGCTCCCGTAGGTCCCAAATGACCACGTACCAGCGGGCGCTTGTGGTTCGACCGAATGTCTCATGCGAAGGTGACATCGAGACCCCAAGGCCAGTCCCCAAAGCGGACCCTCTGTGTGCGGTAGCCGCCTGGCAGCCCCTGGGCCTTGGCACGGTGCTCCCCGTGACGGCGAAGGCAGGGTGCTCCCACTTAGCAGCGGAGCTTACTTTGTCCCGTTCACTCCTTTCACACACGTATCCGCCCATCGTCCCGTAAACATGTGCCCTCCATGCTAAATTCCGTGAATGGAGACACGGAAGAGGCAGCAGCCCACCCCCACGCAGCGCGGACTAAATCCCAAGACGCCGAACTGTCATGCACGCACCGCCCCACGAGGAGACGGACACCACAGTGTTCCGAAGTGCTTACTGGGCCATTTCCTGATGTGGACGGACACCCACAACATCGGGGAGGAGTGAGGGGGGCGCCTCGTGGGCCTGGAGGGGGGCGTGACACTTGGGGACTGTCAAGTCCATGTCCTCGGAAGTGCTCTTGCTGTCAGGGGGCGTCCACAGGTAGCAGGAGGACCCCAGGGTCGAAGTTTGGTGAACCTTGGCTGCTGTGAAAGTGGCCAGAAGAATGAGCACTTTACTGCTGGCAGAGGACTTGGGGATCAAGTTGAAACCAACGTTGAGGAACGGAGACAGAGGCCGCCAGCCAAGCCCCCACCATCTCCTCCCCTCTGCTCTCTCGTCCCCAAAACCCTGCATTCAGTTCCAAAGGGCTCCCCAGGAAAGTCACTGCCACTCCCGGAGGAGGGGGTCACGCACCTTGTGACTGTGACACGATGCACCTTGTGACTGTGACACGATGTCCCCCGTGCCTGGGTGAGGGTAATACGGTCCACCCAGACTGCCCGCCCCCAAATCATCTCTGAGGCCCCCTACCTTCCCGATCGGGGCCCCAAAGCTCCAGGGGGCCCAGCACTGCCCCCACAGAATCCGAGGGTCACCTTCCCTGTACCTTCTGTCCTGTATCTGTCTTTCCACCTCCTGCCAAAGACACTACGGGGCACAGGGTTATAGGTATAGAGACAGGTAAACAGACGAATATCTTTACAGGTAGATAAATCTGTAGATAGATATGGATCTCTGGACGTGCCTGCATGTTTATATGTACCTCTATGTCCACGTAAATGTACATAGAGACATGGAGACAGAGCTATGTCTGTACGCACCCAGCTACCCATCCATCATCCGTCCATCCACCCACGCACCCAGCCACCCTTTAGAGCAGAAACAGTATTTTAACCACCTTGTCTCGAATTAATAAGATCTTCAATAAATATTTCTTGAATGAGCAAATGCACGCATAAGTAGTTATTCCTATAAGAACAGAAGCGACCCTTTAAACAGATCCCTGGACTGCGGCTGTCAAGCTCTCCACTGCGCAGGGGGAGCCACGCGCCTACAGCAAGGAGACGGTTCTGAAGAAAAGCCAAAGTCGCCCACAGGACGTGGGTCCCACCACCACGCACGTAAGACGGGAAGAGCCAGCTGCGCCTTCCCTGGTGACCGCCCCGCGGGACGTGCCCTTTGGGGCGAGGCGACTTCAGACTCCAGGGGTTCGCCCCGGCTCCTCCCGCCCTTGTCCTCCACCTGATTTGGGGCTGGAGACCACAGAGCAGTGGCTCTGCCCGGGCCTTGGCGATGACCAGAGGGTCCCTGCGGGACGCTGGAGCGTGCCAGCAGCTGGCACGGCCGGGCGCGGGGCAGCGGGCGTGGGCCGGGGCTGGCGCGTGCGGGGCTGTGAGTGTGCAGCGCACACCCGGTGTCCCAACGTTAGGGCAGAAAACGTGATAAACACCTCAATAACTTCTCATATTGATTACGTATTGAAATAACCTTTTGGATCTATCCAGATAAGTTAAAATTATTATTAAAATTATTTCGCTTACTCTTTTTACTGTGCTGGTGTGGCTACTCAAGAATCTGAAATGGCACCGCTGGCTTGCGCCTATGTCCACCGGCCAGCTCTAGGAGTGTGAGCTGGCGGTCTGGGGAGCGACCTTTGACCTGGCCTCTTCCTCCCACGAGGAAGCGAGGATGAGGGGTGTCCTGAGGACTCTGGAGGGTGTGGCCCCGCCCTTCCCACCACCCTCTAGAGACCAGGTGGCTGTATGAGAACTAGGCCATGGGCCCCTCCAAGAAGGTGGCAGGGCCCGCGAGGCCCCAGAACGCACAGAGCCAGGCTTGGACTGCAGCCGGCGCCCTCGGGGGGCTGCAGGAGCCCAGCCCCGCCCCGGGCCGGCCCGGACCTGACGTCTGCCTCCTGAACGCCAGGCTCAGACCCTCGAACACCTCTCCACGTCCTACGGCGATTTCAAAAGTGATTCCCACAGTGTGATTTACATACTAGCTGAGTGTAAATTTAGAATAATTTGGCCTGAATGATCCTTGCTAAAATGGATGGCCACAAGGAAAAGACGGTGAAAAAAAAAGCAGCTTTACTCAGAATCCAAGCAATTTGCAGGGGAACACAAGCGGCATTTCCCCAGATTATAATTTACACTGTATTAACTGTCAAGAGCGCTTTTGAGAAATATAGATAACAATTCAGATGCAATCGATAGGGAGTGACAGTTGATTTTAAAGCTTAATGCAAGACAAGAAAGAAATGACTGGGCCATCAGCTCTGGAAGAATAAATTTGTTTTGTATTTGATTTTTGTGTTAAATTTATTACTGCCAAGAAGGGTTTTCTTTCAGTAATATTAAGAACGAGATTGTGAAATTGCAACACGCTTGTCTCCCACAGTCTTCCCTGCATTTCCAACACGAAACGATGCTCTGCTCAGCTATGTCAGATCCGACGACACCGCCGGGTGTCTACGGGTGTCCCGCAAGTCCGGGCGTCTGCGCCCCGCGCTGTGCCGCGCCCCCTCACCAGCCCCCAGTGCTCAGACCCTCCACTGGGCCCGGGGAGGGGTCCCTACCCAGCGGGGGGGTTGCCCCTGGAAGTTCTGAAGTGGCCTTAACAATAGGCTCCTTCCTAGAAACGGCTCACGGTCCACTGTTTCTGCCAGCAGAGCCCAGCGAAAACAAAAATCTGAAAAAAACGTCAGGCTGACGCTCGACTGTGATTGAGAAGGGTTGGTATATCCTTGTCACAGTCAATAGAAGCTTTTTTCCAATCCTGTCAAAATGTCCAGTGTATACAATCTTAGGGTTTGATGTTCCCTCTGTGCAAGACCATGAGAAACTTGCTTGACAAATACCAGGGAAAAAAAATTTCCCTTTTAGCCCAACTCTATTACACATCCTGCTCGCCGCCCCGGCCGGGCGGCCTCCGCCGCCCCGTGCACTCAGAAACCCACCAGCGAGGCCAGAAATGAAATGATGGAAGTTGCCACAGTTCAAACTTATCCATACTTCTCACTTATGACATGATTGATTTTCCTTCAGAGGGCTCAAGCACGGGATTGTCTTCTCTCTCCACTGTGGGGACAGCTAATGCATACGGCCGCGCCTGCCAGGGACGGGGGGAGCGGCTGACACACGCACAAGAACCACTGAAATGAACACGGATGAAATTTGAAAGTGCAATTTTCCATCTGTCAATCACCTCTCAAAGGGACCCGTTAGCCACCAATCGGGAGCCCTCTGCCGGGGCGTCCCCGTTTGCGGCTCTCCATGCGACGGGGCCCCTTGGCCTCGTTAATCAAGACATTAGCCGTGGGTCAAAGTTGCGCACAGGTACACGGCACCGACGCGCGTGGCTCCCGGAATGTTTTGTTACGCTTACTCTCGGCGCTACTAATAATTTATGTTTTGAATTAAAACAAACGGTCTCCTCTTAAACAGAATTTGATTAGGTGACGACAACAATCTCTCCCCCCCGCCCCGCTCTGGGGGTGGCACGCGGCAGACCCCTCCCCGAGCTGCCTCAGAAGGAAACGTAGGTGCTCACGCATCAATAATGGATGGTCACCCCAACCCCTCCCGGCCGCGCGCCAAGATGCCTCGAAATACAGCCAATTAAGGTTTATTTAATTATTAAGGTTGAATAAATAACAGCGAAACATGTTAAAAATCTTTCGGTTTCAGTCAATCATAATAAAAAATTAATGAGACTGGATAGAGCGCCATAAAAACTGATAGACTGCGATCGTGAATTATAAATTGGTATTGATTTTCGCCTTTGCAATAACACTCAGGTAATCGTATGTTGTCACATGTAAAGTGCACTTTCCTGGTCGAGACTAATATTAACTATCAAATATAGATGAGACGGAGGCATTTATGACACTTCAGATTTCACAAACAAAAAGCAAAAAACACAATTTGTGGCATAACGGCAGCGCAGGGCACGGGCTCCTGGGTGTTTACGGGGGCCGGCCGGGCCCCCGCTGAGCCGTGAATTCATAAGACACAGTTACCTTATTCTTTCCCTGACATTTCTCCTCTGATATGTTACCTTGTTAGTATCACTAAGAAAAGCATAAATATTTTTTATTATATGTGAG
The DNA here is from genome assembly GCF_000151845.1 of Pteropus vampyrus. NCBI lineage: Eukaryota > Metazoa > Chordata > Mammalia > Chiroptera > Pteropodidae > Pteropus > Pteropus vampyrus. Next base: position 216,218 of record NW_011889335.1, on the reverse strand, counting down.
GCTCATCCTGTCTTGCTTAATAGACAGGCCACATGGAGTTAAAGCCATATTATATGACCCGGTGAAGGAGTAATCATTCAAAAACCCAAAGCCCATATTTTATGCCGCCCGGCTTTATTAATTCTAAGCCCCCAAGAAATAGCAGGATTTCCCAGCTTTCTGTTTATTGAAGTTAACATGGAAACAAATAAGACATTTCCCTAGGCTAGCTCAGATAAAGTGGACAATTACTATTGGCAACCCACATGTAAATATTTGACACTTCACAGCTAGTTTGCACCTAAATACCCATTAGATGTTGCTACGAGCCGGACACCTTTTCCCAGCAGAGCTCGGAGGCCGTCCTGGGCGATGGTTATTGGATTAGGGCGGACACAAATCTCCTTCGAAACAGCTCCGGGAGGGGCCCGGCCTGGACCGCAGGGGACGCGCCTCCACGGGCGGCTTCCTTGAATGACACAAACCAACTCCAACAAGAAAACTCAGACAAAGCCGGTATCGGCACGGCCACTGCCCCTGGCCCGGCTAATTGATAAGCCGTCACTGCAGTTCGTTAGTGGTGTTGATCAGATTTCCCTCATTTGGGGAAAAACACAGATACTGTGGACATGGGCTGCCCGTCTGACTTCCTTCCCGCCCCCCTGCCTCGTCCCCTGGCCTGGGACCAACGCCGAGACGCACAGCGACACCATCCTTTGGGGACAGGGACGCGCCAGTCGGCAATCGGTGGGCGCGAGGCAGAAGCCGACCCCTGGCACATTCTAAAAACAACGCGGCAGCCTCTTTAAGTAACTTCTGCTTCTTAAAGATGCAATAAAAGTGTATTTTTGTTAAGCAAAATTTAGCCCAAGTTTAAATTGCGCACACAACCGACCCACTCTGATTTTTAAACACAGAGTCCAAGGTTTTCTTTCTGCCCCTTTGCCGGCACCAGGCGCTAACAACGAATGGGCCGGGATTACCTTTCCCGGAGGATGGACTTTCCCCCTCCGACCTTTCCAGAACTGGGGAAAGCCGCTGTCTGGAAAGTGCGTCTCCATACAGCTGCCCTGGACTGACGAGGCTGGACCTGGGCACCAGCTACGTCCCCTCCTGCAAGGAAGTCCACCCCCTGTCCACGGGCAAGAGGACCCCCGGGCTCCCCATTCAGACCAGGGGCTCATCTCTGGACACCTGTTGTTTGCAAAGATGCCACTGACGGTCTTTTAGCAGCTCTGATCATCACTCTCAGGGGACCTCCAACCAAGGAGTGCCGCCTGTCCACCCTCTCCACGGTGCTCATGGAAAGGGCGGTGACCGCCCCAGGACAAGGCCA
>NW_011889335.1:206434-213992 GCF_000151845.1 Pteropus vampyrus | reverse complement strand
TTGCTGACCTCGCCTGCTGCTCGCTCTGCCCCTGGGGCACGCCCACTGTCCCACCTGCCAGCCACGGTCACAGGTTTAAAGTGACAAAGGTGCCCCAGGTGCCCCTTCGGCCTGCTCTAGTCCACACTGAGACGTCCCCCTGAAAGCATTCTAAGCCAGGGCCTCCCCGCTCGGCAACAAACCGGCCACGGACACGGCCACGGACCCGGCCACGGACCCAGCCACTGAGGGGTCGTGTGGTCAGGGGCAGGGTTTCCGAACTGTTTTCTCCTGTTACCACTCAGCACACCCACTGCTACCTGGCGGGCACAAGTGCCACCAGGCCAAGGTCACAGACAGAACAGATGTGCAGCACGGAACATGGCTCAGACTCGGGGCCCACAGCGAACCCCACATCTGCCCCCCTGGGCCACGCCCCCCCCGTCCAGGCGCATGGGGTCCGTCCATGCCCCACCCCCACACCAAACATGGCAGCAGCCACAGCCACACGGCACCCAGGTCACCAGCTCCGGGACCCAAAGCACCAAACCAGGTGAGGTCAGAGAGACACTTGTGGCCCGTCCTGGGCCCAGGGCCCGCTGACAGGGCGGTGGGAGGGTGGGGGACAGAAAGGGCTGTCCTTGCGGAGCTGCGTCCTGGGCCTTGGCATAGGGGACCGTCTTCCGTTTACCCGGCGGACCTGCCCTGGGTCCTCCTGTCACCCAGCGGCCCCGTCACCCTCCTGCAACCATTTCTCCAGTCCCATTTCCTTCCCATCGACACCTCGTTTCAAACCAAGTCCGCCAAGACCCCCAAGGCTGCGAAGTGTCCCCGGGCCTCCAGGAAAGGACCCACGCCATTGGCCGCCCCACCTCCACGGGGGGCACGGAGCCGGGGGGGGGGTTGGGGGGGGGGTTTTGCGGGTTTCCCCCGGCCGGGGGCCGGTTGGCCGGCAGGTTGTTGTTTCGGACCCCGTTTTGGAAGGCCCGTCAGGAAAGAAGGAGCCAGCGTCCGTGGCCGAGGAAGCCAGGCCCCTCCCGCACGCGGGGGACAGGGCCAGTGCTCTGAAGGGGTCTGTGCGAAGGAGCGAGGGGAGTTTCGACAGACCCTCGCCGAGCGCACGTGCTCATGGCCCTTCCTGGACTTCTGGTCACGTGACCGCAGCCAGCTCATGCAGACAGCGCCTGGGCACACGTGTCTGCCTGTGTGTGACTCTCCATGAAGAAATGGAGCGAAACGAAGGGGTGCCAGCACAGGCCCGCCAGGGGGACCAGCCCGCTGCTCAGAAATCCCGCCCCAGAGGACAGAGGTGGGGCGGGGGTCCCGTGCACCAGGAATTTCAACTATGCGGCTGCTCCCTGGAGTAGGCTCTGCCCTCCACTCTGCGGCTCCAGAGTGGGGGGGACGCAGGCCGGCCTCTGGGCACCCTCAGAGCCCCTCTCCCTGCTATCAACAGTTTGGAATTTATACTGGTCCTTTACATCATTACCCGCCCTACACAGCGTTTCAGGGCCTTAATGCAGACCATATGCAGAGCGGCCCGCCCGCCCAGCCGCCGCCAGCCGCCCTCTGATTGGCTCCTTGCAGGATGGGAAATAGAGGTCTCCGAGGGGAAAATCAACAAACAGATCTCTTGTCTACAAAGCAGAACTCAAAACACTTTTCATGCGTTCTAGGCTTCCCTAGAAACAGCAGGCTGTTTGAAAAAATACCTGGCCCAAATCGGGCATTTGCTTGACATGATGGGAAAGCGAGTGCTATTTTCTGTTATATTGCCCCTATTCTACATCGACGAGAATATATTTTTTCCCCGTTCCCAACTGATTTCACAGCAGTGAACTCCGTTTATGAATTATCTGACACATTTCTTGCAATTCTTCTGACAACAGTGCTCAGTGGAAATTTCAAGGCCCCTCTCTTCTGACAAGTAGAAATATCAATATTTGAATAAATTGTGGATTTTAAACTTCTCACTCTGATGCGCCACAGCGAGGAAGAGTGAATTCTTCTTTTCCTGGGTCCAATCCCCCTGAGCCTCGGCAAGAAATCTGTGCGCGGCGCTTCGTTACGAGCAAGCAGCACGGAGTGACATCTGAAGCCCGCGTCTGAGCCGACCTGATGACGCTTCCTCCGCCCCACGCCGGACGCCGGCTCCGTCTGGCTCCCCCTTCCTGGGGAGGAGCCGCACGAGCTCGGGGCCTGAGCGGAGAGCCGAGGCGCCGCGTCACACGTCGACGGCCGGTCTGTTTCTTGGGGGAGAAGGCGGCTGTGTTCCGGGGAGCCGCTCCCGCGCCCCGTCGCCCTGACAGAGACGGTCGGGGCCTGACCGGGACTCGTTACCACCCTCGCAGACGCTCGGGCCCCCCGTTTCAACAAGCGCGCAAAGCGGAGAGAGCAGGTGGCACAGCGATGTCACTGCCGCTTCCGGGCCCTCCGCGTGCCTTTCCACGCGTGCACGCGTGTTCTCCGGCGGCTCCCACGCACCGCACCCGGCGGGCCCTAACACAGGGCCGTTCCGAGCGCCCAGGCCCGGCGGATGGGTGGGAGCACGCGGCCCTGCAGCCCCCTCCCGGCTCCTGGGGGGACACGAGCTGCTTCGCCGTGGAGCCGAGCGCGGCCGACGTGATGGATGCCTGTGTCCCAGAGAATGGCCGGTTCTCCAGGGCCTGACGCTGCAACATCGAGCACCCCAGGGCCGGCCGCGGTTCCCCGAAACCTTGTAAAAATAAACAAGACGCAGACCAGGGGATGTCACAAACTCAGGCTCACCCCCTGCGGGGAAGCAGTGGGGCCGGCTAGGGACCCCGGCCACGCGCACCCCGCGCCACAGTCCCGGCCCTGCGCTGTGCGGCAGGGGCTGCTCCCCGCCTCGGTTTCCTGGTCGGCGCAGGGTGGTCTGCCCCTCTGCGGTCAGTCCGCACACGGCCGGGATTTGGGGGGCTGGCTGCCATGTTCTCACCTAAACCCGAGACCCCCTTCCACAGAAAGCGTGGGCCAGAGCACTGGCGGCCAGACCCCTGGGCGCGAACCCGTTACTGTCGTCCGTGGGATTCTGCGAGAGGGCTCGGCACCCGTCACCGTCACCACGGGTCTCATCCGACGGACGAGGACCCGGCCAGGCAGTTCACGCACTCGCTTTCCATCTCATAAGACCATTCCCGCCACTGGGAGGCCCAAGGGTCCCCATGCGAAAGCCTGTCCCAGGGTGGGGAGGCCCCTCGCAGCGGGGGGGCTGGAGCCAGTGGCCAACAGGGCCTCAGGGCGCAGAGGCCCGCCCACCCTCCGCCCACCCTGTGCCCACCCCCGGCTTGGCGGACGCCCAAGCCTGGACAAAGAGTGTCTGTGACTCTCCCTGGCAGAGGAAGGACACTGGGTGTGGATGTGCCGCACGGCCTCTGGGAGGTCGACAGCCTGAACTGCTGCCCCCCAGACGGACGCAGGGATGGGCCACAGCCCCGCAGGCCGCCTCTGAGCACAGTCTCCGTGAACGGCACTTTCTAACGCCAGGCGCAAACGGCCAGAGTGAAAACAGATACCGAGCGGGGAAAAGCTCCAGGGGAGTGGGGAAAAGGAGAAACGCGATGTCAGAACGTAGCTGGCCCTCTGGCCCAGATGTGGGGGCGGGCCTGCCCCTGGCTGGCTGCCGGCGTGCTCACGTGGCCTCGGCAAAGGGCTGGGTCACTCCAGGCAGGGCCTTTGTCTGCGAAGTCAGTGAGGCCCTCTCCCTCCGAGGACCCCGTCCATCTCAAGAGCAGGGCGGGGCACGCACACGGGCCTTCGCGGTGCTGGGCACCTTACTGGGAGATCTGGGGAACGGCGAGACCCGGAAGGAGGCCCCCGGCTGATCCCCGAGTCCACCCATCAAATATTCAGGCCCCCACCCTCTCCCTCACCAAGCAGGGAGGCAGCTGAGGGGGCGGGATCAGGCACGGGGAAACGGTGACGAAGAGAGTAAGCACCTAGGGTCGCCCTGGGCGTGACGCTGGTCTGGGGGCTAGGAGGACGGGGCGGGGGGCCCGGTGGGGGACTGGGTGCACCGTGAAGCAAGTGTGCCCGGGGGGCCGCCGGATGGAGCGTTTAGCAAACCAGAAGGCCCTGTGCACACGTCATGGCTCGGGGTGAGGGTCCCCTCCCCAAGCCAGGTCTGGCCCCCTCGACCGAATCAGGCAGAGGAAGGGGACAGAGGAGACAAAACGTGACGTTCATTCGTCCAGTCAGCAAACACTCATCGGACGCCCAGGACGGGCTGCCAGGAGCTCTGCTGCACGCACTGTCACGGGGCCCGGGACCCAAGGCCGGCTGGGCAGCAGGAAAATCGAAGGGCAGCTGCCCGTTCCTCTTCCTGGCTCAGGTCAGGGACGGGGGACGGCGAGGAACTCCCCAAGCCACCGTGACTCCAAAGTACACGAACACCTCCGGAACAGCCACGACTTACAAAACCATGCGCAGGCACGGGACAACCCACAGACGACGGGGTGACGAGCCGGTCCGGGGGCAGCCCCTCCGGGCGACGTCCCGCGAGTCTGTTCTGAGGAGCAGGGCCCAGGCGCCGCGCTGGGAACGCGCCGGCAGCCGGGGCAGTGGGAAAGCTGGGCCCGCAGATGGCCGAGCATGTGGAGGCGAGCACGACATTTTATGTGGATATCCGCATGCAAATAAATATACATTGTCACGTGACGCTAAACACAGTCACCTGACAGTGCCGGTGACGGCTCACGTCTCTTCTGTTTTGTCTAGAAATTTGGGTTGCGTTAAATTTTCAGACGAATAAATATGACATGAGAACAGCAGAGGGGGCGTCTGCCACCCCCGGGAGTCTGGCTCCGTCTCGGGTGAGCAGAGGGAGTGACCGCCGGGGCTGGTCTTGCTCGTGGCCACACAACTATTCTCTAGCTGGGAAACGGGCCTCCTCCCTGCTGAACGAGAAGCACCATCCCCAAAACCCAGACGGAGCCTGAGCTGGCGAGGTGAGCGGGTGAGATGGGGCCCCAAGGGCCGAGGGTGGAGGGCAGGGTCTGCCCCTGCAGCCCCCACCCCATCCGCAGAGCGCCCGCGAGGCGTGGAAGGTGCGTCCAGAAAAATCGGGAAGGAGAAGACGCAGGTCCCAGGTCTCGCGCATCAGCTCTGTGGCCCTGGACAAGCCACGCGCATCAGCTCTGTGGCCCTGGACAAGGCTCCCTCGGTGAGCCTTAGTCTCTATCCTGACTGTGGGAACAGCCCCCTGATAGTGGACGCCCTGAATGAGACCACTCTCAGGGAACGCGCTGTGAGCCGCCAGCTACCTGCACGAGCGGGTTCAGCCCCACGAGCTCGTGAGCCCTGCCCTGGAGCACCGGCCAGGCCCTGAGTCATTCCCGGGGCGGATCCTCTTGGGCCGGCTGGGAAGTCAGGCGGGAGGCGCGGGAGGCCCTAGACTTGGAGACGCCCAGTGAAGGACGGCTCGGCCTTCGTGCGGTGGCCTGGGTCTGCCCCAGCTCCCGGCAGGAAGGTGCCAGGCACAGCAAGGTGCCGGGGAGGCTGATGTGGAGGGGAACACCCCAAATTTCGGGCTCAGACCAGAGCTGGCCACTGGGGCCCCCAGTAATGAACAACCCCAACCTAGGGTACCCCCTGAAGTCCCAGAGCTTCTGCTTATCCCGAGACCTAAGGGCTCCATGGAGGACAGAGAGCAGCTAGGCCCAAGGGATCCCTACAGGGGCAATGCAAGCAGGGCCCAGGGCGGCCTGGGGGGAAGGGCTTCATGCCACGGCTCTCGAGCAGGGGCTGTGGGGCGTGCATGAGGGCCTGCTGACCCTGAAGCCATGTCCAGGACCCTGCTTCCAAAATGTCAGCCAGAAAAAAATTCTAGAGGTTCCAGGGGGAACGAAACCCACTAACAATATGTGCAACAAATCTATAAATACCAAACGCAGAACAAACCCTGGTAACTTCCCAATCCTCAACACGGGCACGTGCACGCACGGGCACACACATGCATATGCACACACTGACACACACACACACACGGGCATGCATGGATACACACATGCGCACACGGACACATACGCACGCACATATGGACACAGGCACGCACAAACACACGCACGGACACGGGCACGCACGTACACATGTGCTCAGACACACACACACACAGACACACGTACACATGCACGCACGGACACGCACACGGACATGCGCACAAGCACGTAAGTACACATGCATGCACGGACACGCACACGCACGTCCACATGCGCGCACGGACACATGCGCACGCCGTCCGGGCGCTCAGCTGTCACAGTGATCGACTTCCACGTCAAGTCAACGCAGTGGGGGGCCCACTGCCGCCGCCAAGCTGCAGGAAAGCAGGAGCTGAGGTTCTCGGAATCTCAGAATCACAAGTGGGGTTCGACGCGGCGAAGCAGGAGCGCCAGACTCGCGCCCTCGCGTCTGATGGGGACGTGACGACGCGGGCCGTTCCCGGGCCAGACGTCTTCTCCCTGTGAGTGAGCTACTGGCCGGAGGAGCAGCAATGGGTCAGAGAGGTACCTGTCCCGGTCCCGAGGGTGGCCACGAACTGGCCCGTCTCGGGGCTCACTGTGGGCAGGCGTCCCTCATCTCCCGGAAACCCGTGAGGCAAGGACATATCAGCTCTGCTTTGCAGGTGCAGATGCCGGATTCAGAGGCATTTAAGTAGCAGCCCCCCTATCACACCGTCGGGAGTGGCGTGGCTGGCTGGCCTGGAGCCCCTCACTGCACTCACAGGACAAGGAGACTTGAGGCCAGCACCTTGCCACCCAGGTCCTGCAGCTGACGGCTCCGGTCTGTGCTTCAGAGAAGGCGTCAGCATGGAGGGCCAACACTCACCTCACCGCTATAGGCCCCCGAGAGCTCCAGCTGGGTCCAGGGGCTCGAGTCCAACCCCCATGGCAACCCCCAGGGCTTTTATTAAACTGAGGGGCACTGTCGGGCTCTCACAAAGCCTCCTATCTACTCTAACTTGGGAGAAAATCTTAGAAAAAATATGAAGCCTAGAAGAAAATCAGAAATCAAAGTGGACCACAAGACTAAGGGGAAAGAGTGAGAAAGTGCCCGGGCTGCCGGCTGCTTCCCCCAAGGCGGCCTGTCCTAACCCCTCTGCATCACCAACCTGACAGGGCGCCCGAGGGACCCTTGTGGGTCATGTGGGTGCTCTAAGACCCTCGGGCTGCCCCAGCCCTTGGGCCACCGAATGGGGACTGGAGACCAGCTGTGTGTGTGTGCACACATGCGCGTGGTTCTCACGTCCGCCCTTGGCTAGGATCTGGGCCCCGATGCCACAGCAGCCTGGGCGGGCCGGTGGGCGGGGGCAGAGGCTCCCGGTCACATGAGCTGAGACCTGCTCAGCCTCTGCCTCCAGGCCGTCCAGCATCTGCTTTTGAAATCCCAGCAGCCTGGCACCTGGCACAGTCCTCGGCACAGAGCAGCAGACAGCGAGCGCCTGTGCCACGCCCTGGCAGAGGCTGCAGATGACACTCTAGTCACACGCTCCAAGGGCGACATGCCCAGGACATTCCGGGCATGACGGGGAGGGGACCCGGCCATGACTGAGACGCACAGGGAC
>NW_011889335.1:202504-204149 GCF_000151845.1 Pteropus vampyrus | reverse complement strand
GGGGCGATGGGCCACCAGGAGCTGCCCTCGTCTCTCAGAGGCCTGGGCAGGGACGGCCCAATTCCCAGGGCAGCAGGGGTCCGGGAGGCAGGCTGTGAGGGGCTCCCCTCTGCAGACCGCCACGGATAAGGGGGTGCTGGGTAGGCTCAGGACGAGGCCACGCACCACCGCGCAGCCCGCTGGAGCCGGCTGACCCCGCGCGTTTCCAGGTCCTGGGCTCCAGCTGTGTCCCTCCCGCCTCTAGATCTCAGTCTCTCTCCCTAGAGTGGCCTGGGTGCCCGGGTGCCCGCACGCGTCCACCCCGGGCCAAGCCAGCAGGGCCAGGTGGGGTGAACGGCACCCCGCTGACAGCAGCGCCACCATCGGTAAAGCATCATTCTCAGAGTTTTTATGATTTTAGACTCGGCAGCAGCAACAGCCAGGATCCCTGACCGCTGACCGCTGACCGCTCTGGGCCGGCGGCCGGCACCACCCACTCCACAGAGGGCTCCTTCTGGCTTCAAAATACACCACATGGTTAATCTCGTCATTCCCTCCACGGAGGACAGAACTCAGAAGCTCAGAGAATTTAACTGGCCCACATGACATAGCCAGTAAATGACGGGGCAGCAGTCAGGCCCTGGGCCACCCAACTCATCACTGTTCCCTGGAAGGCACCACGCAAGGGCTGCACGTGGATGCGGGGCGGCCCGTCCCCCAGGGGCGAGTGTGGCCCAGTCACGGCGCCAGCCCCCGGGCCCGGGCCCCAGCCCTGCGCGGCTACGCTCTCCTGCGGCAGCTGCGGGAAAGGCCCTCGCGAAACCAGAGCAAAACCAGCTAAGAGAAGCAGCGCAGCTCCCTTCCTGCGAGTCAAGTGCACGTGCGCGTGGGGACGAAGTGGAAGCTCACGCGCCCTGCATCGCCCCTTCGCCAGACGATTCCAGGAGGTGGAAATCCGACACCCAGCACCCGCCAGGCAGCACCCTCACCCGAGCACGGGCGCTGGAACTTGAAGCCGGCCTTCAAGGCCTGCGGACAGTTAAGGGCAGCGTCAGCCTCCCGGCATCAGACACCTACCAACGTTTCGGGACGGACCCGGCATTTGTGTTCATGTCCCTGATGAATCCGAAACATTCTGATCAAGAAAACCGTGGGCGCACGGGGGACGAGTCCGGGACAGCTGATGAAACCACCAAGTCCAGCGTTTTCGAGTGGGAGGAATGTTAGTTCCTTAGAAGGCACCGCGCTATCTAAGGTGCCGCGTTCCAGTCATTCATTCATTCATTCATTCACCCATTCAAAATGAAAAGAGCCCAGGGGTGTGCCAGGCAAAATGCGGGCGACAGCACCCGCGCCGGCCGTCCGCCAGCAGAGAGCACGCACTCCACCGGGAGAGACGGCCGGTTACTGGGCACCACAAAGGAAACCGTGCGGGGCCTGAGCGCCCCAGGCTGGACGCGGGCCGGTCTGCCCGCTGGGGCGGGGGGTGAGCAGCGGAGGAGGCCGCTGGGCGTGCGGACCGGGCACAGGATCTGTGCACGCGGGAAGGAACAGGCAGAGGGAAGGCTGCTCGGCCAGGTGTGACCTGCGGCCAGGGGCGGAGTCGGGGGGCGGGGCCTCGGACCCTGGGCTGGGACAATCCGACCTGAGAAGGACTCAGCCCGAG
>NW_011889335.1:198143-201279 GCF_000151845.1 Pteropus vampyrus | reverse complement strand
CGGCCAGGTGTGACCTGCGGCCAGGGGCGGAGTCGGGGGGCGGGGCCTCGGACCCTGGGCTGGGACAATCCGACCTGAGAAGGACTCAGCCCGAGGTGGCACGGGCCTCGTCACACCAGTGCTCAACTCAGAACGCCCAGGGCTCGAGGGACGGCAGGCTTGAGGAGGACCTGGGCCTTCGGGGCGGGGAGGACCAGCCCATTTGCAAACCCACAAAGTCATGGAATAAACAAGAAACCGAGCGCGTCCCCAGGGGCAGTGTGTGGACAAACTCCGGGGAGAACTGGAACCGGGCGCTCGCGGAAACGGTGAGGCCACCTGGGCTAGAGGAGACGGCGCCTCATCACAGGTGGCCGGCAAGGCCCCCGGTGTGACGCGGAGGGACCGGGCCGGTCGTGCACCGCCTGCACCCCCAAACCTGCCATGTGGAGTCCAGTGGCTCTTGGCAAGGGGCTCAAGAGCCGGCCCCGGGGAGGGCACCCTGCAAGGGGAGTGGACGTGCCCGGCACAGGGCTGCCCAGAGCTCCGGGCGGGCAGGTGCAACATGGTCCCCGGAGGAGCCAGGGTGCCCTGTCCAAGCAGCCCTGGGACTACTGCCCCTCAGGGCACCTGGAGGCTGTCGGCGGTTACTCCGAATTCGCCCCGTCCTTGTCTCATTTTGCATTTAATGAATGACAGTAAACGCGGTACTGGACGCCGGACGCCCACGAGCGAACAGGCTCCACAGGTGGCAGGCCGAATGACGGACGTGTGCGTCCCCAGCCCCCGCTCCACTCCCGCCACAGAGGCCCGTGCAGGCCTCCGTCCACGCCCCGGCCAGCGGCTTCACAAATGAAGGGGGCGTGGTCGCAACGTATTTCTCACCTCGATTAAGTGAATAAGAGTTCTTGGTTTTTCCATAAATACACTGAGATTTAGAGAACAAGGTCTAGAACGTTCTCCATGCAATTTAAATCGATCAAACCACAATCCATCTTTACAGAAGGAGAAGCACCCAGAGGCCTGGAGGCCACATAGGTGAGGTCCTACCTGTGGCAGGGACCGGTGGCCCTACGAGGAGGACTCCGACAGCACCTCCAGGTGACCACCTGGCCTCTGAACCTAGTCTGGCAACGACAGGCAGCTCGCCACCTGTCTGGGCAGCCATGGTACCTGTGCCGACGGCTGCAACCGTAAGAAAGCCCCCCTGGAATCTGGCGGGGGGTTGTATTTGTCTGTACCCTCTGCCTTCTGCCCTCCCTCTGCCCTGCGTCCACCGCCTCAGGCCCCTGAAGACTGTCGCATACTCTGTCCTCCAGGTCAGGGCCCCCCTGAGGCTGAGTCACTGCAGAGGGAAGGTCTGGACGGAGGAGGGTGCCCACCACTCCCGCCACCCTCTGCTTTGTGGGCCTCCCTCAGGAAGAGGACGCAGCCATGGGGGAATGGGACCTTCACACTGCGAACTGTGTTTCTCCTGGTCCTTTACGAGTTGTCCTTTGCTCTTTTTATGTCCCTGGCCCAGCACTGCGTGTGTCAGCTTGTGCAGGTGCCTGCCTTTGCTGCTGCCAGAAATATCCGGGAAGGATCTGTCACGGTCAGTGTCGCTATTCAGAGCCACCACCCCCGGTCCTGGAAGCGACATCAAGCACAGGACAGCAGGCAGGTCAGTATCAGGTGCTGACGACTTAATCAGCAAGTACCCGATGTGTGACTCTCCTGAATCACTGCGAAAGGATCCCCAAAAATACCTGACGCTCACGGCACCGATTTTTTGAAAACACTGAAAAGTACGCAAAGCATATAAAAACTGCCTATAAAGTCACCACCCGCAGCTAACCCCGGCTACTACTCCAGTTCCTCTTTGCTCCCTTCCCACAGTTTTTAAAAAACTGGGATCACAGACTACATACACTTTATATCCTCCCCACTGCATCTTGTGCAGTAAGAGTGTTTCCAATTTATTCACCAATCCACCTTTTAAACGGCTGCCTAGGATTCCACGCCACGGGCTTCTGTAGTGCACCTGGTGGGGCACGGGGCGTCGACTGTTTGCCGTGTTAAGGGCCCCATGAACCTTCTCGTCCGCACCTCTTTGATGTTCTAATTGACAAGTCTTTGATGTGCCGTCAAGTGCACACTGCTCGACGTGGCCACTCCAGTTCCATCGAGGGACTCTTCCACATTTTTGTTCATTTTTTGAATCTATTAGACGTCACGTGGTGTCACATGGACGGCTAGCGTTATCAAAAGCAGCAGAGAAGTCGGGGGTTCGAGGAACCCCTGCAGGTCGAGCCCCTGGTGGGTCCTGAACAAGGGACCCCAGGCTGTGCCTGGACAACGCAGAGCTGTGCGGCTTCCATTTCCAGAAGACTCGATTTAGCGTAATCTCGACCAGTGGGGGTGGGAACTAATACGGCACAGTGGACGCTACGCAGACGTCAGCAGGGCAACGGCCCTCTGACCGCGTCGTGGGCACCTGCTGATGAGTAGTTAACAGACATGAGACGGGAACTAATTTGAAACCCAGACGTTCAAATCAGTTCTGTATCTGGGTGGGCGGGCCCTGGACACGTTCCCAGGAGGCCGACCCAGACGCTGAGCGCCACGTGTCACCCACGAGGGAGGGTCACCGAGAACAGCGATGCGATTCGACGTGGCTTCCTTAAAACACACACGCAGACACAGAGCAAGTTCCTTCTGTCACAAGGCTGAACCCAGCTCAGAAAGCTACTAACATGTCCTAAAAATCAGAGCCTGTACAGCTGTGGGCTTGTGTCATCTCTGCCCTGGACCAAAAGGCCCTTAGAGAAAACCACGGAAGGCCAAAGCTTGGGGCTATTTTTTTATTTGAGGTCACCGCAGGCCCCTGTGGTTGTCCTGGGACCCAAGCGCACGTTGAGACCGTTGCTTGGAAAGTGAGGTGACAGTGTGGGGAATAGCTGTGAGGTCCTGGTGGGTCACGGCCGATCCTGACGGCCCGAGCGGACCCCGGCACTGCCCACAATGTGCCCTGGACGTGGTGACTTCATCAGTCACCCTTTTGAGAACTGGGCCCCTAAATGGCATGTACCAAATGGCCCCAACTGCTGACTGGCCTGATTGGCCAACAGCAAGCCATCTGAAGGGACGGCCATGGTCTGACCCTGTCCTGCTCCTG
>NW_011889335.1:193525-196025 GCF_000151845.1 Pteropus vampyrus | reverse complement strand
GCTCTCCCAGCCCGATGCAACTGTAGGCTGCACACCAGAAGATCTGGGGCCTTGTGGCGAGTACTTTCTTAAAGACCCCAATGCCTCATGGGATTTCCTCGGTTCACTTCATCACCCAGGCCCCAGTGGGGCCCCACTGCGCCCTCCAGCGGGGTCAGAGCTAGGAGAGGGCGAGGGTGCGGGCACAGATGGCCCTGCGGGGCTAGCCACTGGCCTTGGCCTGGGCACCGGCACCCTCTGGGCACGCTCTGCCTCTCCGACCGGCCCCCTCCCCTCCCCCGCCTCGCCCTGCAGCCCCTCCCCACTCCCCCCCCACCCGACTCCTTTCCAGCGGTTTCACGAGTCCAGGAGGGCCCTCTGCTCCCAGAACCCACCCACCTCAAGCTACCAGATTCACGAGTGAAACTACGGGCCCCCAGTCACATCCGAATTTCACATCAACGGCTAATGCTTAGGGTAAGTGTGTCCCACGGTACTGAGACACGCTGATCCCACAACGTTTGTATGTTCACCTGAAACTCAGATGCAACAGAGTGTCTTGTTTCGCGGGGCAAACTTAGCCCTGGGCTTGGTCCCCGTGCAGACTCCCCCACTGCCCGCTGCTGCTCTGCCTGAAGGCACCTGCTCCCCTCCACCTCACAGCCACAGGTCGCCTTCCTCCCCCCATCTCAGAGGCCTCCCACCTTCCACCTTCCAAGCAGAGACGCTCTCACCCAGGCTTCCCAAGGGGCCTGGAGCAACCCCGCCTGGCGCTGTCCCCCGTCCACAGCAGGTGCGCAGGAAGCCCTGTGACTAACTGCCCTGCACAGGGCACAGGGTCCCCCGGTGCTTCTTGCTGGCAGGTCCTGGCTCCTCTCTGGGTAATTGTTTGCCTGCTGGCTCGTTTGCATACTATTAAGTGGCAGGCTTAGTGCTGGGGCTGGGAGCTGCGAAGTTCACTCCCCGTCGTGTCCCTCTAATTTACAGCTGCTCCCTCGCATGCGTTCTGCATCTGTCGGAAAGAGGGAATCCTGGAGGCTGCGAACAAGGTGAGTGAGTCCACAGGCGCCAAAGAAGCCAGCACATGGCTGCACCCTAGGTTCCACATCCGCCATTTAGCTGCTCCTCCTGTGGTCACACCTGAAGTCGGCAGACACACGGCTGGGCACTGTGGAGCCTGGGAGCCTGTGGTCGGCCCTCACGGAAGCCCAAGTTCATTCCCTAAGGCAATGGAAGCTTCTAGAACCTTCCGGAAGCCTCTAGAAGCTAGCGCATCAGGCCTGGATACATTTCACCTTCAACTACTGCCCGGTGTGTGCCAGGTGGTGATCACCAGAACACGGGGCCCACAGGAGTCTGCAGTGTCCTCATCAGCGAGGCCACACGGGCAGGGGGAACGAGAAGACTCACTGGCACTGTGACTCTCCTCACGGAGACTCTGGAGGGTCCTACTCTCACGTCTCAGCAGCCACGGCCCCCCGCACACACCCACTGCCGTGATGGCGGCGCGAGGCCTTCCCAGCTGTCAGAGGCCGAGGGTGCACACTGCTCTGCCTGGCTTGGGGTGAGAGAAGACCCAGTGCCATCAGCCCATGCACAGAGGAGCACTTGTCTGTCCTACAAACTCCTGTCAACAGAGACCCCCTGGGGGGCACGACAAGTGCCCGTGTTCCTGGGGTTCCAGACCCAAGAACTGGCCTCAAGGCCAGGAGCTTGATAGGAAATTAGATGCGTGCCACCCACAAGGCCAACGCACATAGATGGCCAAGGCACCTCCGCACCAGAGCCACCGCTGAGAGGCCACGGTGCCCTGCCCAGATCGAGGCTGGCGTTCCCAGCCTCAGCCCAGCTGGGGCGGCCTATCGTCCATCAGCCCAGAAGCCTGACCCGAACACGCTGAGATGGCGCTGCCTCAGGGGCCACAGACTGAGACCCGTCTAGCCCAGAGCCCAGCCATACCACGACCAGCAGGTGACTTCAGGCAGAGATGAGGGGGCTCCCCACTCTGGCAGGTAAAGGGAGAGGCCCAGGCACCAGGGGGGCAGAGACCAGGTGGCCAGGGACCCTCATGTCCCAAGAGCTGCAGCAGTGCCCGCCCCCATGGCCAGGGGAGGGGCTGCCTGAAGTCCCGCCCCCATCACCAGGGGAGGAGCTTCCTGGAGTCCTGCCCCCACCCCAGGAGGAGGGGCTTCCTTAAGCCCCGCCTCCTCACTGGGGAGGGGCTTCCTGGAGTCCCGCCCCAACGCAGCTGCCGCCCAGGGTGGCGACTGCCGCACAGAATCGCTAATGGCAATGACCAGAGTTATAAAATACGCAAATACACAAATTAAAAAAAAACATGGCGGATTAACTTGCACCGTGGCCTGACAGTTTATAAAACCCATTCTCTTCACTAAACCTGCACAAGAACGGGGGACACTGGGGATATGGAGCCGGACATGACCTGGGCTCCGCCCACCCTCCCCACCCACACCACACAGCTCTGATGCCACACGAGGATGGGACATGCAGGACCCAGCAA
>NW_011889335.1:189211-192030 GCF_000151845.1 Pteropus vampyrus | reverse complement strand
GGGGAACGCCATCCACTCCTTGCCTACTGGGTGGCCCAGAGCACAAGGTCTGGGTCACAGCTGGGGTCTAGCAGAGACCCTCTCCCTCTCCACCACGGCCCAGCCGTCCTGGCCACTGCTCCGAGGAAGCACCTCCCTCCCCAAGCCCGTGCGCCAGGCCGTACCACATGTGACAGTTCCCGAGGCCTTTCCAGGGGAACCACCCTAAAAGGTGAGCGAGCCTTATGAAAAACTGCCCTTTTCCTACATACTGTTATTTTCTCTGAAGTGGGCAAAGGGGCCAATTTCTATGAAACATGTAAGTTAACATACTCATAAGTAGCACAAGCTATTTCCTGGCATGTTCGTCTGTGTCAGGAACACGTCTGCGTCCGCAACATGACAAGCTGTAAAGAGACCTAAACGTAAACATCTTCCGGGAAAACCCAGCAGGAACTTTCTCCTGCTGTCTGGCGAGTTTTCTATCCGGGCTGTTTCGAGGGGACGCCCTGGCCCCCACATGTGGCGTCCCCAGCCAACCCCTCAGGAAACAGCACTGTTGCATTCCAGAATGAAACCAGTGGTTTTTAAAAAGTTGTTGGCAGAAAGAGGAAAATGAGTAGATGCTGCTGGATGGACAGCACGAGCGGGCACGAGCATGTTCATCGGCCGGCGGGTGAGTGGCTGTCTCGCCAGCTGTCACCAGAGAGGAAGCATTGACCACAGCTGATGGGCCAGGGCCCCCCTCACATCCAGGGGTCCGGCCCGGCCTCAAGCCCTTCCAGGCCACCGAGGCAGGGGGAGAAGGCCAGATGCTTTCTGGGGCCTTCGTGGCTCATAAAACCGACCTGGGGAGGAGGACTCGGAGGCAGGACCGGGTCGACCCCACGGGCCAGCCTTCTGGATCCCATCAGACTGACAGAGGATGAAGACATGGGCTCACGGAAGCGACCAGTTGTCATCTGATAACTCAATTATCCCAACTCGATCCTTTCAAAGCCTCCTTGAACCTCTGACCTGTCCCAAACAAACAAGGCCTCTTTGTGTCTGTCTTCTTCATATGAAATGCCAAAGCCACTCCACTGCACAAAATAACTTTGGAACCTCAAGTTCATGACATTTATGAAACAGATAATCTCACCCACCAGAAGGCGTACCTTAGCCGGGGGACGGCACAGACGGCTTTCTAAGACTTGCTGTTCTTTGTAAGAACGAGGAGGGACGAAGTGGGCAGGGAGCTGACTTCGCGGGTGAAGGAGACGCCGTCCAGCTGGCAGCCTGCATTGTCCTTCTCCATCGTCGTCCCCGCCTGCCACTCTGCCCTCCCCCGGGGGACAACGCGCTGAGGACTGCTTAAACTCTGAAAACGGCATTAGGCCTGAAATCGACATCAGCACCTCTAGACTTCCCCAAAAGCACAAGTGACCAACGATGACATTCGAAGTTGTCACCACCGCCATCCGGCGATAGATGCAAACCTTCCTTCGGGTGCGATGAGGTTCTTCCTGTGCAGGTTTCTTGTGAACACGTGCGTTTTCGTGGGTGTTGTTTGTTTTCCCAAACTCGGTGAGGAAAGGGCTCTGGGGGGAACCCCGAGCACAGCCAGCCACCTCGGCCGCGGTATTTGCATTTTCTACAAAAGACGTCCAGGCGTTTCCCATCTGAAACCCGCCCAGCACTCCCCGTCGGCCAGTGAACGGGAATTCCCACGCGGCACGTGCGATCCCGGGCTCGGGCGGCCAGCGCGCCTCCGCGAGCTGACGCTGGACCACGTCTGACTTCTCACAGACCGAGGAACCCTGCCAAGCTCACGGCCACACTTAGGTCTCCGCATTCCGGCGACTCACAGGTGACTGCGCCAAGACCTGTGCCCGCCTCTGGTCCCGGGCGAGGGGCCCCTGTGTCCCTCTGGCCCTAGACGAGGGGCCCCCCATGTCCCTCTGGTCCTGGGCAAGGGAGCCCTTGTGTCCCTCTGACCCTAGATGAGGTGGCCCCCATGTTCCTCTGGCCCTAGACAAGGGGCCCCTCATGTCCCTCTGGTCCCGGGTGAGGGAGCCCCCGTGTCCCTCCGACCCTAGACGAGGGGCCCTCCGTATCCCTCTGGCCCTAGGCAAGGGGCCCCTCATGTCCCTCTGGTCCCAGGAGAGGGAGCCCCCGTGTCCCTCTGGCCCTAGACGAGGTGGCCCCCGTGTTCCTCTGGCCCTCAGTGAGGGGGCTCCCCCTGTCCCTCTAGCCCTTGGCGAGGGGTCCCCGTGTCCCTCTGACCCTAGACAAGCGGGTTCCCCGAGTCCCTCTGGCCCACAACCCCCAAGGGTCTCCTTCCGGGCGCCCGCCCTACGGGGACGATCCCAGCCTCACATGTGAGCGAGATCTCGGCCCCACTGCTGTGCCCAGCACGGGACAGGAGCTCACTCACCGGCTACATTTACTCATCAGACCCAAATCCACACCAACTAGCCGCCCCCCACCCCACAGATGTGGACCATCTGTGCACACATGTGAGCCCGTACCCCACTCCAACTACCTCAGGCCCCCACATTATCACAAAACCCGACGCCTTTCAAGGGGCTGAGAGAGGCTCCCCCAGAAGCCCAAACTTGGGAGTCCCCAGCGGTGGGACGCAAGCTCCACGGGCCTCCTGGCCGTGTGGGGCGTGTCCCCAGCACCGCCACAGCGCTGGCACGGAGGGGTGGATGAACGAAGGGCCCCAGCGGCCTGCGTTCAAATCCCCACGGCCCCCTTCCCAGCTTCTTAGTGTCCCCAGCGCGAGGAAGGCACAGCGGTCTCACAGGCCGGGGCTGTCAGAGGCTCATCTCGTAACGAGCCCGCCACTCAGCAGC
>NW_011889335.1:171616-187031 GCF_000151845.1 Pteropus vampyrus | reverse complement strand
GGCAAACTGCATTAAATATTTACCACTGGTTTTAAAAGACCAAAATGAGACTCTCCTCCCACACATTTAGCTGGGGGGGGGGGGGGCATTTTTGTGCAGAATGGGTAACAGGCGTTTGTCGGGAAGCCAGCTCCCCGGGTGTCTCTGTGACTCCGGACCACAAGCTGACGTTAATCCAGTGGACCTTAGAGTAAGATACGTTCTCATGTAAGGTACTTACTTATTTATTGCTTTCTAATGGATGTTTTTCTACAGATCCTAAAAGAGAGGCCGCAGAGCAGACAGACTCCTGTCCTTCATTCTCAACTGCTCTGCCGGCACCATGGGAAGGGACTGGGTTACTCCCCTGGCTGCTCAAAAAGCCACCTACTTCCACACAAACAAGGCCAGTCCGCACGCTGCCAGGCGGCTCCTCATCGAGCCATGCCCGACCCCGCGTTCCCATCGGAGGGCATTCCGGCGGCTCTCCACAAATAAACAGCAAACACTTACAGGGGACAGCTTTGTAGGACTCGTTCCTTAATCAACAGTTAAAAAAGCAAATTGGATTTGCCCTATCACAAAAAAAAAAAAATTAATTCCAGATTGTCGTTTTTGTCTTAAGTACAAGAAGGTTTGTCTTATAGGCTTGGCTGGATAATTTCATTTTAAAAGTATCTCTAAAATTTGACATCCCTTGGGACCTGTGGTTTTCTCCATCATTATATAACTGTAAACTTCTGGATGTTAGAGATTGGATAATTTCTTTCAGCTGGACCTGGCCTCCAGCACGCCTGGACGCTAAGGGTGAGCGCCAATGGCTCGCCAGTTAGCAGTCGAGCTTGGGATCAAGAAGAGTCCCCAGCACGCAGATCAAAAGTTTCGGTGTGCGGGAAACTTATTTCCCTTATTTATTTTCCTTAATAGCTCTTCTCTCTCTGCTCTCAGCTAAGAGAACTGTTAGAAATTCTTCCGATAGGCCGCGTCTGCGCTCGTGAAAACAGAACAGAAACAGGGTCGCCTTCAAGGCGTCTGGGCTTGGTCTTGTCAAGTAGTTCTTCTGTGCTGAGCTCGCTGGAGCCATATGTTCACGGAACATTATGGAAGGAAGCCGGCCGTCGGCACGTGACAGTGGCGGCCAGCAGCCCCAGCCGAGACTGTGACGTGCTCGATGAGAACGGGCAGCATGCAAGGCACAGCACGTGCGTCCACAGGGCGACATGTGCCCCCTCCCCCACTCAGCACAGGAATGAGTCGACTCACGTTTCTCCTCCCGGGTCACATTATTATAGCCTTTATGTTTTAATCCATTTTTTTTTTTTTTTTACACCATGCGAAAAGAAAAACATCACTCTTCTAGTAATCAAGTTATTCCTTTAAAATTCTAAATAAAATGAGGGTTTTATTAAAGATATTTATCTCATTCAACAAGAATAAAATCAATTTGCACTGCCGGTCCAGCACCCAGTTACGAGAACATTAAAACATATTGTTTATTTGCGGGGCGGCGGGGGGCGGGGGGCGGGGGCACTTCTCTTGGCAGATGGGCCAAGGAGCAGAACGCCCAGTGCACTTCCTGCAGGACGCTGGCCTGGCGGCTGGACACGGAGGAGAGCATTTTTATTGTTAATCAATGCCAATCAATTCCGAGCCTTGATGTTAAATAGGGATCAATACCACCGGGCTGCGGATGAGATCTGATTTCAATTGGTGAGCAAACCTGCAGAAGTTTTTAATCATAAGGTAAATCAAGCCCGGGAACATAAGTCAGATGAATTAACACAGGTCCGCGCAGGGCCTCTCCCGCCGCAGAGCCAGCACAAGGAAATCTCTGTCATATTTCATTATCGCGCTCGGGCCAAGCCGAAGGCAGCGTTTGGGGAGCGTTTCCTCGGTGGAAGCTGGCGCCCCTCACACCGCACGCGAGTCCTCCCGCAACTGCAGGCGGCTGGTCCACCGAGTATAGTTATACGTATGCCCCATGAATCTCATTTTATGCGATTAAGATCCATAAAAATTCAATAGCTTTTCTTCTGCAATTCACATTTTACCTGGTGAAATATCATAAGAATTTCATTATCTTTGCAGCTGTTGCCTAGGATCAAGCAAAGGTTATTATCCTCTTCGAAAACACTATAGAATATGTACGAAAATGTCAGGAGAACTGGGCATTTAAAGCTTGATTTTTTAAAAGAAAAACACTGTCTGAAGTTTAGAATAAACTGTACTTGACATTTATGTACCATGATGCATTTCTTGGTAAACTGATTTTGCAAGGAAATTCTTTGAATTCGACTCTGCGACTGGATTGTAAAAGGGAAATGGGGGGGGGGGGGGGGGGGGGGGGGGGGGGGGGGGGGGGGGGGGGGGGGGGGGGGGGCGGCGAAGCACTCAGAACCGAGGCTCTCCCCCGCATCAGGCCCTACAGGATTTCCTAACCTTCCAGATAACCATCACGGGCAAGATAACTGCGAGGACCCTAACCGATCGCCACGGCCTAATCCGATGGGTCATTCAGGCCCGTTTAAAGCATTTGAAGAAAAATGGCCAGTGCAGCCGTGATTGATCAGAAAGCCCGGTAAATCGTGCGGATTCCGCACAGTCCTCCGGCCGCCTCTGCGCGGGTTCCGTCTATGATGATAAATTAGCATTAGATGGAACCTAATGAGTTTACTAAACATTTGGGATTTGTGCTAATAAACTGGCTGGCTGTGAACTAGCAGAAGCAATGAGCAGTCCCGGGGCTCCCTCTTATCTGTGCACATGACAGTGAAACCACGCTTCCAATCTGCGATCAATTCATCATCCGACACCATTGTACATTCTTCACAAAAAGATAATTACTGCTTCCCTGGATCAGAACACTCATATTTCCTTCGAATTGCAGGTCTTGATAGCAGGCACTGTCACCACTTCCTCCGAGCCCCACTATACAGCTCTATTTATGATCATTATTTTCGCCTAAACAAGCCTTTTTCCTCAACTTGATAACGAAACCCACAGTGAGGAGAAGGGAACAGTTAGGGCATTGTTTCCTCTGTGGAGCGCTTTTACGTTTAGTGGAGGCCGCCGACGAATATTTTATTCAGGGCATTAGTAAAAGTTTCCACTCGTTAGAAGATAGCGCTTCCCTTTCCTCCCCCCACCCCCCCACAAAAATCCCGTTCCAGGCTCGGATTTGTTAAAAACAGAACGGACGCGAGCGTAAGGCAAAGTAATGGAACAGAGAATAAATCAGAACGTGATTAAAAAGGCCGTAGCGGGTTTCACACCCGTGCCCCCCGCTCCGCGGCCCTCGAGCTTCTAGACGCTCCACCTCGCCTGCCGGGGTCGCCCTACCGACTGGTCAACTCTGTTTGACCCCAGCACAGGCAATAAATTACCATAACACACAACTCTGAAACAATGTAAATTAGTTACTGCTCACAGCCTAATAAATGGGAACAAATGTGTTTGGGGCTGGAATGGGGTTCTGGATGCTGTAATTGCTGGGAATAATTATAATGGGGTCTCAGGAAACATGAGCAGCAGTCACTTGTCATGACAAACACCCTTAGCCCAGCAAATACGCTCCTGACGGCCACACTGTACCAGCCAGATCGCTTTTCCCTTGAAGTTAAAAGGCACTTCCGTGCCTTGCTTTATTCCCGCTCGTGGACAAAAAAGCTTTTTAAAACCATAGTGCGCATCTCCACGTCATACTATTCTGATCCACGGCAAGTGTGTTTTCATGGCGCAGCTTGTCCTTAGACTCCGTAAGGAGCGATGAGCCGGGCACGAAAGCTCTGGGGGCCAGTGACGTGGGAGTGGACCTCTCATCGGTGGGGGCAGCGGCACCCAGCGGGACCCGCGTCCGGGCTGCAGGAGGCGCACCTCTGGGTGCGGGGCCCAGCCGCCTGTTTATTAACTTGCATAACTCATTTATTTGTTCGAAGTAATGATCTCGGGGAAAGGGCTGTTATATTTAGAAGCCGCTTGTCAAATTTAATAAATGATCGTTATTGCCATTTTTCCCCCTGAAAGCACTTTCCCAGATCCTTCCCACCTCTCCCTGGGGCCCCCACTGGCCGAGGACCGATGGGCAGCCGGCCTCTCCGTAACTGATGGCTGCTGCCCGGTGGCCGGCTCAGGCCGCTGACCTCGGAGGGTGGGGATGAGCGTCCCATCCAATCCAACCCCCACTTACTTCCTGACCCAATCTTCCTATGTCAGAGGACGAACCGCTTCATTGAGGAAGTGGAAGTGGCTGGGGACCTCCCTGCGGCAGCATTCCCCGGAACAGACCATCAGGAAGGGGAGACCCGGAGGGCTGCTGGGGCCACGCCACCCCCGCGCCCTGATCCGACTTACAAACCTCCCCTAACGCGAAACAAATGCTGTGGGTGTGAACTCGTACGTAACCATAAACCCTGCATTACTCTGTCTCGTATTAAATACCACATATAACTCTCGGCAGGTTTTATGTTGTGTTTTACTGTCCGCGATGGCTAAAGCTGGCCTAACATTTTGTTTGGCAATTAGGAAAATTTGTAGTTTAATTTATTAAACCAAAAAAAAAAAAAAAAAAGCCGACGACTACACTGAATGCTGAATTCATTCCGTTTTTATGCCATGATGCTGCATATCTGCCTCCCCGATGATCTACTCATTCTCCTTGTATGGCCTATGCTGTTGAAATATTCTTACAAACTATTTAGGAAAATACTCTGATAATAAGCAAGAACTGAGTCGTGCCACTTCAATAAATTCTCGGTAAATAGTTTAAATGTTTTCATTTCTTTGCAAAGAAGCTAATTGCTTTAAGGAAAAAAAAAAAAGAGGTGGGACAAGTAAACTGCCAAAAAGCCACGAGAATCCCACAGACGACAACCAAGTATCACAACACTGTGCCACGATACGCTCAGAAGGAAAGATTACAAAACGCCAAGACAGTAAACGAAAGGAAAATATTTCTCAGAAACCTTTAAGAAAAAAGAAATGAAATCCAGAAAGTATTATCAGTGGCTACGAAGCCACAAAAACACATGCAAGAACCTTAAATGTATATTTCTAAGTGAAAGAATCCAGCCTAAAAAGGCTACACGCTATATGATTTCGACTGTATGACATTCTGGAAAAGACAAAACTGTGGACACAGTAATAAGATCGGGGGTTGCCAGGGGTGTGGGCGAGAGGGTTTAAGTAAGGGGGGCTACAGAGGATGTTTAGAGCAGCAAAACTACTGTGATATTAAATGGGGGATACTTGTCATCACGCGTTTGTCAAAACTCATCGTACGTACAACAGCCAGAGTGAACTCTAATGTAAACTATGGCCTTTAGTTAATCACAACATGTCACCAGTGGCTCCCTGACTGCAACAATGTATCTCACTAACGCAAGTCGTTACGGAAAGGCAAAGGGGGTGGGGGGGGGGGGGGGGGGCGGCATGAGGCCTCTACTTTCTGCTCATGTTTCTGAAAATCTAAAACTACTCTAAACAATAAAGTCCATTAATTTTTCTAAAAAGCATGATCAGGATATCTTGGGATGTACATCAAATGTAGAGGGACAAAATGCCAAGTCGGGGCGGTGTGTCACGGGTCCGGGCGCGACTCCGTGTCCCTGCTCTGTGGCCACCAGCTCCCATTTCTGTCTCACAGTCTGTCCTGCCGGCCGCGGGGCGCCATTCCAGGGAGCCGGACGCCAGGTTCCGGGCCATGAAAACTGGGGAAGGACGTCTGCAGGACCTTCGTCAGAACCACGTTTAGAGGGATGCCCGCTGACCACACTGCTTGACGCTGGAGGAACCCCTCCTGCACAGAACTGGAGAGCAGCACCCCGACCCCTCCCCGATGCCAAGTCAGCTTTGTTGGGCGTCACCTAAAATCTAAGGGGACCTTCCCTCATCGGGCCTTCCGCGCAGGCCCCGTCCGGCGCCGAGAGGGCGTGACCTTGCCGCCCTGCACCCACATGCACGCCTCGGGAGGGCGGGCCGCCCCCCGCGCCCATAATCGAATCCCACGCTCATGCTGCACACGTGTCACCCTCAGATGGCCCCAGACCAGGCATGGACTCCAGACCTGTTTTTCAGTGACTCCAGACCATCCAGAATGGCCATTTCAATGAAAATTTGCAGCGGGGGGAGGCGAGGGGGGGGGCGGGTTGTATGAGGCCATTGTTGAAGCCTGAACTCCGGTGGCAGGCCTCGAGGGTCAAGGTTGGTCTCCCCGCCTTTGGAAATTCGTCATCACAAGGGCAAATGTTTGTAGGGCCTTAACACTGCCAAGTTCTGTCTTGTTGTTCTAACATGGCACCCTGCCCCCAACTGCTTTCCGCCGGGAGAGGGGGAGAGGGGGAGAGGGAGCGAGATGGGCGTGGGGGGAGGGGGCAGGGGCGGAGGCAGGGGCGCGGCTGGGCCGTCCGGGCTCTGGGCGAGGGCGGCCTCCTCCCCAGATGTGCTCGCCGCACACCCAGCAGAGACACGCTGGAGCCGACTCCTTCCGCCGGCGCGGCCCGGGCTCCGCGTCCCAGCGCGGCACACACCGGGGCCTGCCTCTCCCACATGCTAAACTCATTTCCTCGTGAGTTATTGGGGAGGCCCGGCGCGGGCCCCTCCGCTGTGTGCAGACCGTGCGGCCGCCACCCCGGCCGCGTGCGCGCGCCGTGCTCTCTGGCCGGCGACTTCTGGGAAGGAGTTACGTTGGGAGGGACATTTTTCATTTGTTTTGTTTGTGGACGGAAGGGGAAACGGGCGATTCGAAAACAACCAGAACGAGAGTTTCCCTATTACCCCCCCACAGAGCTCGTCATCTAATTGCTGGCCAATTTACAGCATTTATGATGTTGACAGATATGCCTGACTGTTTTCCGAGTAAAGGGTTTTGAAAACAGTTTTCTCAAGCCTCTGCGATTTAATGAACGCTCGTTCCCCCAAAGTCTAAGCAGCTTATAAAATACCACCGAAAACCCCTTGCCACATAAAATTCCTCCACTTATGTTTCTAAATTATAGCCATATTTCTATTTTAAAGCATTCATAATGCCAGCATAATGTCTCATTATATAGAGTTTTGACCACAAACATTTTTGGGAGATTTGCTACGAAGATAAACAAACAAGACGAGCTTGTGTTCTGGCGAGCCGACGGGAGTGAATGGTTTTCATTTTCTCGGAGTGCAAGCTCTAGAAGCCTTGCCAAGTACAGGTTAAGCTCCGCGAGTTTTCACTTCCTGTACCCCTACTTGTCAATCACTTCCTGTCTGCAGCGAACGACAATCTCCATCATTAGCGCTCGGAATTTTTATCTCCTCCAACGTGCCTCCCGTTGCCGCTGTTAGTTTGAATTCTGATAAATTATTCACCATCTTTGAAAAGTAACCGAAAATTACAGCATCCCCGTGAGCCACCTACGTGCAGCGAGGATCACCATGCCCCTGGCTCGCCTCCTAAACGCTCTGACAGGGCCAGCGTCTCCAGCTTCTTCGGCGGCACGAGAAGGCCTCTGGCCAGCCCCAATTATCTTCTGGTGCACAGAGTAATTATTTGCTTCCTGTAAGCATGCGTAACAGAACCCCGAGTTTGGACGGCCTTCCATAAGGTAATCCAATTCATCCAAGCCATCCTAACACAATTACGGGCACTGGCAATATCTTTGCTTTTCACCTGATAAGGCCGCCGCAGAGGCGCGGCATGGCTTGCGTCAACATACCTCCCGGACTATAGCTTCTGACAGCCCTGCCTCCGGCCCCCAGCACTGCCATGCGCCGCAGAGCGCCGCCCGGGCCCGGCGCTCGGCAGCTCTGAGGCTTCTCCCTTGCACAAGCGGACGGGCATCAGAGTGTTTGAGAGCGCTGCGGAAGTCATTAGGGGTGTGTGGCTCGTTTTAAAACCCAGCCCTGCACTGGCCTGGCCCTGGAGTCCTCCCCCAAGCCAGGCGGCCATAAATCTCTGCAGGCCTCCCTCCTCGGCCTAGACCAGAGGTGCGGGCTCTGGGCCTGGTGGCAGCCTTGTCGACTACCCTCCCCCCCCGGCCGTGACCGCACTCACCGTTGGCACACGGTGGCGGTCAGCACGCAGACTTAGCACGTGCGATGTCGACTCCAATCCCGGGGCTGCCAGGAGGAGGGACATACAAAGTGGGAACCGTTCCTGGTGTCCCCCTAGCTGAATGGAAGCCTGTCACTGGGACTCCGTAATGCGACTCTTCCTTTTCTGTTTATTTTCAGAAGTTTATGGAAAAAAATTAGTAGAGGATGAACGAGCGTGGTGAACTCTCTGCCCGTCCCCACTGGCGTGCCAGGGAATGAAACAGCCCTTCGCACCTGAGCGCGGCGAAGCCAGCGGGGCTGGTGCCAGGCAGAGTCAGATTCTTTGCAGCCACGTCCGTTCATCCAAAGTGTGTGCTCGTTTTCACGTCGCCAAATTTCTAGGCGGTATTTCCCCTTCGCTGAAGTCCCAATGCATTAAAACAGACCCTGAACCGAAGAGCGTCTCACACACACAGCCAACACCAAGAGGCCGGCTTGGGGAGGCCGAGGCCTGCTCGCTGACAATTACATTCACAGCTTTAAGGAAACCGAGAAGGAAAAATTAACACCAAACTATACTGTTTTCATTGCGCTGTGCAGATGAAATGACAAGCTGTCGTTTAAGAAGTTAATAAACAGTCTCCGATTTGCAGGTTATCCAAATGCTGCTGAATAGCAAACCTTGGATCACTAAATGGTGTGTAATTAAAATTATTTTTAAAATCCTCCTTGACAGGCCGGGGCTTAGCCAAAATGTAAATGACATTAAAGAAGACAATGAATTTAATTTTATTTAATGTCCCTTTTTGCAGATCCTCATTTACATAGCATTTTTAACAAAAGCGTTGACCTTATAAACGCTGGCATTTGTACAGCTCCCTCGGAGTTGGATTTAATCACGGCCGTGCAAAGCCATGAGGGAGGAAGCTTTAAGTTCTGTGCCTGGAGATGGAGCGGGAATAAAAACATTGGGACTGGTCAAATGTTTATCCTCCCCGCTTCGGAAAACAACCTGACAAGAAGATGTAGGGGCTGGGGAATAAGCCGGTGCTGTTTGTAAGGCTGGGTAATAATCATACATAATCGTTTGGAAATATAGCTAATAAAAAATATAATGAGTGTTCAGCAAAATCGGCATTAGGCCCAAATTACACGATATTAATACTTGAACAGGTGCAGAAAGGCGCTTTAAATGAGGTAAATGAATAAAATGTCCCAGAGCACAACTGTGTGTGCTGACAAAAAGTCAATGCCATGAATAATTCAGCGAGGAGGACTGCCAGCAAAGGTCGGCTCTCTTTGACCTTTGTGACAGGAAGTGAAAGGAAACACTGTTGACTGAAAGAAAGAAAGAAAGAAAGAAAGAAAGAAAGAAAGAAAGAAAGAAAGAAAGGGAGAGAGAGAATCTCCGATTGGTCTCCAGCTACTGCTACCATTCTGCAGTTACTTTAAAGGTGTAAACTTAAAACTCACAAATGAATCAGAGTGAGGCTTTGGGGGGGGCGGGGGGGACAGAGTTAAAACGGTTGGTAGTGAGGGCATCCGACTAAAGACGATGTGGGATCGCAGACAATGAAAGGTTAAGTAAATAATATTTTTCTACAACCCAATGTCAATTATGTATAAAAATCTGAGGTCAGCTGAAAAGTATTTTCGGAGCCCACAGGGTTGAAATTTTGTAACAGCTGTTAAATATGACAAAACTTTCCTCCCCGCCCCCCCCCCAACTAAAGCTATTCCAAACTCTGTATGAAAGAAAATGGAGTAAACAGATGTCTGGCTTGCAGACAGGAAAGTAGGACAGACTTGGAATGATAAGTCTCCCAAACTCTATAGCCCGGTGCCAGGTTTATTGGGGAGGGGGCACTGCCGGCCGCAGAGATGCCAGCGAGGCCGACGCCTGAGACGGTGCCATCTGGAACTGCCCCGCCGAGCACGCTGCCGGCGCTGCACCCAGCACAGTGTGTGACCCGGCCCGTTTGGACGGCCACAGCGCGCGCCGCCCGCCGCCCCCACCGTCGGCCCTCCCAGTTTTGACAACTGGACCCTGCACGTCCGGTCCGCTGAGGCCGAGCGGGGATCCGGGAGGTTAGAGCGGGCGCCCCCGGGCACCTCCACGGAGCCCCAGGCAGCTCTGCGATGGCACGGGAGGAGGACGGTGGCCAAAGTGTGGTTTTGGTTTAGCAGCTACACCGACATCCTGTAATCATTTACAGCCCTTGGAATGTAAGGGTGAAACAGGAGAGATTTATCTGCTCACAGCCGGGATGTGTGGACAATGGGTGTCCCTAACGAAGACCATCTGCTTTTGTGTTTTCCCAGAAAACGATACCCCATCCTTTTCAGCAGTACCGTAAAACCCTGCGCGCGTGTGCGCGCGCACACACGCACACACACATGCGTGGGTCTGCGTGCACGGGTGCACACGCGTGCCCCTTCCCCCCGCAGGTCCCTGCCATCTACCATCCGTGCCTCTCCTGCGGCAGCCTCACCGACCGGGCTTTTTACTTTCCAACGTTCTGTTGCTCCCGTACCCCAGAAGTTGTTATGTTATTTTAAATGCACCGTAGTATAATTATATTTGTGGAGCTATAAAAACAGGGTTTCTCTGGCGTTGTTTTACGAGGAAGAAAACAGGGTAAGTGAAACCTTCACAATCAAAAGGTCTCGAAATGCAAAAGACCCTCTTCCCCCCCCCCCGTTTTTACTCTGAAGGGTCTTCTATGCTGTTCCTAAGTATTTAATGCTTCTGAAAGATAACTGAACTAAATCGTGTAATTAATTGATTGAAGGCGTCAGAGTCTATAGAATGGGATTCGCCTGCCGGAGCAGGGAGCTGGCTTCTCCGTCCTCAGAGAGGGGAGAGGCAGTCTCGGCTTGCCGGAAGAGCCTCGGAGTGGCTTAGAACAAACGTGGGCCCATTGATCTCAATTCAGGTTGGAATTATTGGTTTATATCCTCAGGACAAATATGCCTTATCTGGTCAGAACCTGCTAAATGTATCCGAAGGCCACAAGGAGCTGGCGAAGCACGTTGTATGTAATTCTTTTTTAAGCCAGCTAACCCAGTGGTGACAGCGCGGATGGGGACCTGTGGGCTGACTCGCCGGCCCGGTGGGGTATGTTACTCTGCGGTACTGGCGAGGAAACACGGGCTAGAAACGCGACATGAACAACTCATTTTGGGAGGCCACACGCGCCCCACAGAAATGACTGTCATTGTGAAACTGAAACGCATCTCGGTGGCAAAAGCCTGCATCGCCCTAAAGACGCCCCCCTCCTGCGGGCATTTTTCTTTCCCCGATTAGCACAACTTGCCTGGGTGAGCAGCAAAGTCTTCATTTTCCCCCTGCAAATATGCCTCAAACTGAAGATTGTGCCCGTACTGCAATCATTACACAAGGATTTACATCAAGCAACAAAATGCAAATAGTATTTTGTCATCGTGAGTGACAGCTCTCTTAAGAATGGTAAAAATGTACATTCTATGTGTCATTACATAAAACTAACCTTACCTTAACATCCCTAACATGGAAGGTGATTAAAATTCCCATAAAATTGTCATATCTTTGAATTTAGAAGCAGAGCAGATTTTTCATCAATAATTAAGACCTCCAAAGCATTTATGCCAGGCACAAATGGAGCCGCAATCCCCCTTATTCAAATAAACTTGGTAAACCCATTAACCAAATGTTTTTACATTTTCCCCTCCTCTCATGCTTCTAGAATACCGAATGATCGCAAACTTCTCTTAGGCTAGAGAGAGAGATCAGTCACCTTAGCACACATTTCAATTCGCCCAATGTAAGAGCGCATCCACTCAGACCAGAGTTAAAGAATACACCCCCGCCTCTCCAGGGGAGGTCCCCCCATCGTGTGACAAACACTGAGTAGTAAGGGTTTGTCAGTATCAACGGTCAATAAATGATTGAATGTTACACAAACCTAAAGTGATTTTGAAGGGAAAACACAGCATCCAAAACGTGAGTGGACCCAACAAGGCTGCTTCAATATCGTGCCATGCTGAAAACCTCGCGATTTAAAAAGTCACCTTTTTCAAACGTATACGTATCACAAACTGAAGACAACTCAAAAGATGAAACACTTCACAATCCTGTATGACGAGCAAACACGCACGGCCTTTTCAAGCATCTGACACGAGATTCCCAGAGCTGCCCAAACACTTTTAGCCAATCAGGAAAATAAAACACATTCGGTGACAAGACAACAATCCGAGGCTGGATGATTTCCATAGCCCCGGCGCCAAAGACAAACATAATTATATTGATTTTCGTAGTTCGAGTTCTATAAAGTGTTGAACTAGTTCTCGACGGCCTGAGTGACGGCCACAACTGGTCAACCCTATTTGATTACTAATAAGAGAGCTGTCCTCCTGTCAGATACCGAGCATTCTCCACTAAGCAAACAGCTATTCCGGCTAGTTAAACATCAGCATTGCTCTCCACTGGTGGCGCATATTTCTTACGGCTTAACTCGTAGAGTTTTCCGGGTTTAATTTTTCAGACACTGGACAGCAAAGTTCACGATCAAAAGATAACTTTGTAATGAAAGCTGCTGAAATTCAACCCCTCTTCAAAACAGTCTAAAACCTCTGCTTCACAAAACTGGTGTCGTATGAACACGTCTAACATTTATTCGATTTGGGGACCAATTTCGAATCTGCAGTCAATCACGCCCTGGGCCTTTGGCTGTCGTTACCCATTGTTGGGAAGAATGAAACCCTCCCCTCCTCCAGGTCACCAAAACCCAGCGGGTCGGGTGAGTGTCCTGAGAGCGGTGGCTGGTGTTTTCGCTGCTGCAACCAAAGCAATGCCAAGTGCACGGGAACATTATCAGGACTGATGATTAGGAGCTTAAAAGGATGCAGCGTGGCCCAAGGAAAATGACAAACAGCAAGATGAAGAGCAGCAGACGTAAAGAATGCATACGGCTCGTCTGGTTACGGAAATTAATGTTGGAAAATGGAACCAGCATGTGTAATTAGTTTCAATTATAACAACTTTGGTTTGTTAGTTACATATTTGCTACTTGACATAAAACGACAGCCACAATTGGAAAAAAATTAGGAGACATTTTGCAACTAATTTAGGGCAGATTAAATTCATTCTAACTCTGGGCAACAATTACACCAGCAGCACCACCCAAGTCTCAACTTCAGCCATCATCCGAGATAAAAATAATGCAAAAATGAAACACTTGTTAACAAATTAGCAAAAAGCATTTTATGACATATCTCCGGGTTTAAAGCCAGAAGCTCTCTAGGCATAAAGTGCTCCTCACAGTGAGAGCCGTGGCAGATGAAACTGCTTCCCTTGACAACTCGCAAGCAATTACTGAATCCCCACAGAGCGAGCCACCGGGTTCCGAGTCAGCCCACCTGTGCATGATCACACACGCGGACAACAAATGGCACGCACGAGATGAGCCCAGGCCCACACTCAGAACTACGGAGCCCCCGGAAAGCCAGCCAGGCGACGGGTCTGGTGGCTGCTGCGGTCTGGCTTTGCAAAGATAAAGCGGTCACCCTTACCTGTCAATGATCACAGGGTCTGAGGGCGTCTCGTTTCGGTTTCCACAGCTCTTCTTGTCGCAGCACCGGCTGTGGGGTAACCGTAAACAGCGGCTTTAATATGCGTTTCATCCTTTGGTGCCCGACTTGTCTTTTTTTTTTTTTTTTGGTAAGTCTGACAGTAAAGCGGCCGCAGTCAAGAAAATAAGTCATCCTACCGAGGCGGTCTGGCACACTGAAACGCAGCGAGTTCACGTGCTCTGCGGCTAAACTTACGCTGTAACTTTCTACCGGAAGGAGCGAAGTTGAACAGTATCTGTTCCTGGTGGGAGGGCAACAGAGCTGCCATCTAAATTGTGATGGTAAAATATGGAAAATATGTTGTCGGTGTTTGTCTTTGCAGTGAACTGAGGAGAAGGGGAGGCAGGAGGCTTGGGAATAACTTTTCACAGCTTCAGCTTTTGTTTACCTCTAATTGTCAAGCTGTTATTTCTGGAAAAGATGCAAGATGCCACCTTCAACCAATATTTCTTTTGGGCATTTATTAATTAGAACCACAAAAGCATGCATCCATCTATCAGAAACTTCTATTGTTCCTTCTTTAAGCCTACCTTAACTCCGTTATTGAAACTTTAATTAAAGCAGAAATGAAACAAAAATGTTATGCTTCTTGCATTTTAAAAAAGCATACTTGTATAATGGTTACATGTCTAAATTAGCTAAATTAACACCATATGGTAGGCAAAGTATATAAAGCCTTTTAAAGCTGACAGCTAAAGTGATTAAAGAAAGTCTACAGTCTCCCACTTAGAGCTTAAATCACATCTGTGCGCCTTCTATGTTAATTGCAGTACATGCAGAAGTGGATAATAAAGAAATTCCACTTTATTGGTTGTAATTTATATTTATTACCTGATATGAGAAAAAGTCAGCTTTTGTATATTAGCGCTGTAACAATATGTCTGCTCAGAAATGGCATTTAGGCAACCAGCATCGTAGCCGGGCGGAGTATGCCCCTCAGAGTCGGCGGCCCGCTACTGTAGCCTGCGAGCCTGCAAAGCAGGTCCTTATGATTCCTCCCAACGATATTTCCATGCCGCACATACAAAGTCAATGATGCATTTTTATTTGCCATGTAGGGGTGAAACTCTTGTGGTACTTAGGAAAAAAACAGGTGGGAAATGGCTCTTCTGACAGAGAGCTCCAGGAACACGCACGCTGTCACAGCGACGTGAATGCTGCCTGGCTGCTCTGGGAAGCGGTTAACTGGCAGAATCACAGTCCGGCTCTCGCACCCGGAGCTCTGTAATAGGGACAGTAACGGTGATTGTCCAGCTCAGGATGCGAGCGCTGGAGAAGGAAGTAGTAAAGTGACTCCGAGTGATCTCTGACTCCTGGGCACCGGGACACCTGCATCGCCCAGGACCCGCTCTCATTTCTGACGACATCTCAGCGACACGGCCAACATATTAATCGGCTCTGCTGAGCAGCCGGTCGCGGAGACCGTCACCACTGGGGGGAAATGAGCCCGGCTCCCGGGCAGCCGGCGTGCGGCCCTGCCGATTACATTTCAATCGCTGCCCTTCCCCGAAGCTGGGCGGGGTGGCGGCGCCTGGACGCGGCGTCCTTTGTAGACGCAGCTGGCGCCGAGGCCGCCCGCTCCCGCCGCCCGCCTGCCGCTCACCTGCACATGATCTCGTGGGTCAGCAGCACGCGGCACATCTCCGGGTTCTTGTCCTGGCCCTCGTAGACGATGGCCTGCGCGGGGACAAGCAGAGGCGGGGGTTACCAGGCGCCCTTGGCTTGGGCGCCCGGGCGCTGCGGTCCTCACCGGCGGCAGGTGCGCGGTCCACCCAAGCCCCCCCTCTCCCGGCGGGGTCACCGGAGCGGGGCTAGGCCT
>NW_011889335.1:167735-170847 GCF_000151845.1 Pteropus vampyrus | reverse complement strand
CGGGGAGGGAAAAAAAAAAAGAGAGAAGAAAAGGGGGAAAAGGCCACCGGGGGAGGGGCAGGGGGCGGGAGCCCGGAGCCGAAGTTCCCGGCAGAAAATTCCACGGAAAGGGGAGGGGAGTCCCCGCTCCAGTTCCCGCCCCCCCCTCCCAAAATGATCTGGAAACGACTGCCAACCTCCCCCGCGGCACGACTGACACTTTCCTCCACTTCCAGGCGGACAAAGCCCCTTCCGAGAAAGCGCGGCCACCCTCTGGTGAGAGGGAAGGGTCCCCGCGAGCCGCACTCCCGGGGTCTGCGTGCCGACCCCGCTCCACACCGCAGAAGCGGCGGTGCCGAGGCAGGCCAACAGGCCGCCGGGGGCTGCGGGGCGCGCGGCGCGGGGGCGCCAGCACTTCTGAGGAGGAGCCCCGTATTTATATTTGATTTATTTTTTATTTTGTAGCACAAACAGAAATCCATAAACTGTCGGTTCAGCGCCATTGACTCTTTGATCAGTTACTGGGCTATTTCTTGCCCTTTTTTCCCCCCCAATCCCCGTCAGCGAGAGGAGATTCAATGCCTTTATTTTCAGCCCTGTTTACACCGCAAAGGTCCACAGCTAAATGAACAATAAAAGTGTACTTGAGAGGAACCCTCCTCTATGCAACAACAGGGGACCTTCGCGCTGCCCGCATCGGCCTCTCAGTTAGACTAGTGTTCTCCAGAACGTCAGCCCTTATATACAAAGAAAAGCGCTCTGTCGACGAGCAGCCCGGTTTCCAGAGGCTTCTCTGAATCTCGGTGAAATAATTACCGAAGGGCACCCCGCCTGCCTTTGTCAGAAAGAGCAGGGTTTACCTGTCAAATCTGTTTTACTCTGAGAGAAAACCACACTGTTTTACCAGTGCAGACATTAAAATCTAACACGCTTGTTGCCTAGGTGAAGACAAACTTTCTAAAGGGAAGCAAACCCCGAAAACGAATTGCCGTGCAGAGTGGGAAGCCGGCGAGCTCGGCTGCAGGAAGCACGGAGCTCTCTCTCCGGCTCCCAGTTCTTAAAGTCAGCCTCAGAAACGAAGACGCCACTTTCATTTCTGAGAGGGAAGCCCAGCTTGAAAGTATATCTTAAATCAATCTGTGCCGAGTGGATTTAATTTACGTATGTATCGGACCTGCCCTTCCCCCATGCCTCTATTTTAAGAAAACAGGGGAAAAAAAAATCTTTAAAACAACTCAACGACATACCACCCCGCACAAGCCCAGCCAGGGGACTGCACAATGTCAGAAGGAAGCACCCTCCCGCACTTAATCACATTACTGATAGCCGACAGTTATCATCGGAAAGTTGGCCGAGACAGGTTAAATAATTTCATAAGGAACCGCTTGTAATTATGTTATTTACAAGGTGTGGCAGAGGGCGAGCGAGGGAGCAGGAGCTGCTCCCGGAGCCGTGGCCGGGTCTGGGTGACCCCTGGAGCTCGGAGTTTGAATTATGGAGATGGGGGGCTGAGAGGTGAAGATGGACTAGAGCAGAACAAGGTGACTTTTCACCCCAACACATTTAACTTTTAAATCCAAATAAACGTCTCGTGTTACTAGACCATCACACTGGGAAGGAGAAAAAAAATGCACTAATCAAGTCCCATCCCAGTCAATGGACTTGGGAGAGGAGCGAGCTGCCATGGCTGCAGAGGAAAAACATCAAGGAACTGATTCCAAGGAGAGAGAGAAACGTTGAAAAATATACGGAGAGGGACGTCTTGAAAATTTTCCGTCAAATATTAATTGCCGTAATTAATTAAGAGAGAATTTGAATCCAATCACATGCCATTTAATAAAGCATATATGTTCTGTTCTAATGACAACGTAAACTATTTTCCCAATCGGTTCATTTATTCCAATAAATACGGAATTCTCATTAGCACGGCAGGGAAACGAAATGAAAAACAAAAACAGGAGATCCATTTGTCAGCCCTCTAGTCTCTGAGCCCCAGGCCGACCCCAGCTGAGCCCTGAAAACTACTGCAGACACTAAACTTTCTCACCTGTTTGGTCATTGAATCTATGAGGCGAACATACAGATCCTGCTCCGTTCTGACGCCTGCAAAGAAAAAAAGAAAAGAAAAAACAGGGACACAGTCTCATCAGGATTTTAGCAAGGGCACGCGGGCACAGGAAGTCCGGGCTCAGGGACTGCTGCCTCACGATGCGGCGGAACTGAGGCATGCCCTTCGAAAGGCAAGACAGAAAACTCCAATCGGCTCTGGCTTGCTTTCTTTTTTTCTTTTCTCAATTAAGAACCCGAAGACTCTCAGGGTTTGCTTTGAAAAGTGCGAGAAATGTGCGTGGCTGAGAGCAGGCCTGGTTGCTACAGGCGGGGGGCCCATGTGGTCGTTTATTTTTAGAAAACAGAAAGCGAGAAATGGAAACAGTCTGAACTCTTTCTAACGTCTCTCGAGGATTTTTTAAAAACTCATGCCCAGGAAGTAAGTTATGCTGGGTTTACGCAGCTACCCCATCTCAATAATTAACATTAATTTGCAAAATTGAAAAAAGTCACTTAAAAGTGATGTTCAGCTGGAGCACATATCGATCCCCTTTTACTTTCTACTCCAAGCCCCACCGGTTAATCATGTGAAGTGCCATCGACTTATTGATCGTTTATGTTTTGTTTTCTTCTATGCCATGAGAAGATTTTGTGTTTACATCCATGTCATTTTAATCTCAAAATCTTTATGTCCTTTAACCATCTCGGGAAAGGCCAGCCCGCCCGGCAGGGGCAGGAAAGCAGCAGCAGCAGCAACAGCAGCAGCAGCGACAGCCACTTACCGTTGCTGTACAGCAGCTGGAGTTTATAGTGGATGCCGTTGTTGGTTTTCTCGTTGTTGGGCTCCTGAAAGTAACGATAAATAATTGCGTTTAGTGCGGTCGGTGTCGGACGCGGCCACCGCGCTCGGTCCCCCTCCACGACCGAGGCCCCTGGGCCTCATACAGGGCAGGATTCCTAGCTCGGAGCAGGCGGTGATGTCACTCTTCCTGCTGGAAGCCCAGCGCTCTCCTGGCCCCGCACGAGTCCGGGGGCGCCGAGAAGTTGCCCGGCCCGCGGCCGGCCCGGGCGAGCGCACGTGGCG
>NW_011889335.1:161963-166346 GCF_000151845.1 Pteropus vampyrus | reverse complement strand
CCACTCGCCCAAATAAACCTTGAAATGAAACAACCCAGTGCACAATTGCAGCTTGGCCCCCTGAATACCTCCTCCCCAAATCAGAAACACGCTCGAAACTCGGTGGAAAGGAGGGGGTACCGTGCCGTGGCGCCCCAAGTTGCCCAAATGCACGCAATAAATGCAAGGGTCCGCTGCCCGCCCCGGGGCGGCCCGAAGGGAAA
Source organism: Pteropus vampyrus (assembly GCF_000151845.1). Taxonomy (NCBI): domain Eukaryota; kingdom Metazoa; phylum Chordata; class Mammalia; order Chiroptera; family Pteropodidae; genus Pteropus; species Pteropus vampyrus. The sequence continues at coordinate 166,143 of NW_011889335.1, read as the reverse complement.
AGCGGGAAGAGGCAGGCGGGCTGCAGGGAGGGAGCCGGAGGGGCGAGCCACGGACTGGGGTCCAGGGGGGTCCACCTCGCCAAGGCAGGGGGCGCAGCTCAGCCCGGTTTCTAAGCAGACCTAAGGCTACTGGGGGGCCGGTCTATGCGTCTGGGCCTCGCCGGACGCCTGGGTTTTCTGCGCGGGCGGAGGCAACTAAGTGCCGGGCTGGGGACCCACGTCGGAGGCGGGCTCTGCCAGATGCTCTCTCTTTCCCGGTGACCACGGGAAACCCCGTACCCTGGCCTGTCCTTAGGCGCGGCGAGTGACAAAGAAGGCTCTGGGCTCTCTGGGCGGACAGGAAGCATGCCCGGCCTCTCCGGCGACCCGGAGCCGGGTGTCCGGCTGCGCGCCTTGCCTTGCACGGTGCCCAGACCTCCCCGGCGCCAGCCGCTCTCAAACCCGAGCGGACGCCGCGGGCGCCAGGGTCCTGCCCCTGGTGCCGCCGGGCCCGGGTAAGCGCGCGGCGCGCGGCTTCCCGACCTGGTTTCCAGGAATCAGGAGGGCAGCGAGGCGCGGGCAGCGCGTGGGCCCGGCGGCCGGGCTCCTGCGGCAGGGACTCAGAGCCCAGGCGCACTGCCCGCCCAAAGGACGTCTGCGCGGCGTGGGCTGGAGACCCCGGGGACCGCCAGGCGCTGTCCCGGCACTTTCCTGCCGAGAGGAATCGGGCCCTTTTGATGAAAACAAACAAACAAACAAATCCGAAGCAGGTTACTGGGTGCGAGGGTGTCGCAGGGCAACCCAGCCCTGCCGGCTCTGGGTGGCATTCTTTTTTTATGAATTGGCAGCATGTGTACGTTAATATTTTAATTAATCGGGAAACTGCAAGTCCGATTTACATTATCTGGGGACCCCCACGCCTCTTGGAAGGGGTGAGGAAAAAGATGCGTTGGAAAGCAATCTATTTTCCTGGTGTTGGGGGTTAATGACTATTGCCAAAGATAAGTGAATTATCAAAGCTGTTGCGCCGGTCCCATCTCAAAACCCATTCCGTGCCGGCCGTCTAATTAAATACGTAAGTATAATAAAATCATATTTTATGACTATTTGAGGGTAATGAGATTAGTCTTTAGAAACGATCACCACATATTAAAGATGCCACTGTCTATAGAATGTTAATAACCTTAAATCAAAGTGTATGGAAACTATTCACGATCAATTAAAAGAAAATTTCTGTATTCCTAATAAGCCCAGAGCCTTTTTACCCACAGCAGACTGTAGGAGGGAATACTTTCTTCCTGGAAAGACAACGCAAAATAAAGTTGGGCATCGTCGGAGGGCGGGGTTGAGAAGTCGCTTTGTCTCTGCATGTTTAGCTGCTTGGGGGCTCACGCAGGGCCAGCGGCCAGGCGAGCGTTATTGTCAGAATATGCAAAATGCCTTTTCAGGAAAGATGAAGTTGGAAATAGGAAACAATGCTTTCTTTGTAGCATACTTCCTAAAATGCCCAGCCGGAGCTGGAGGTGCCCCCTTCCTTTCGCTAACGAAAGTATCATGCTTAAAATCATTTACAGTATCTTTAATTCAGATTACACGCGCCAAGGCGATTTAAATCTGATTACCAAATTAGCAGGTTTAAAAACAAATCCTTCTAAATCTGATACTGTTGACTAAAGAGGGAAAAAAAAGTTCTATAAGCCCATCACATAAGGTAACGATCCTGCCCCAGAAAGAAAAGGGGTTTTAAACCTTTTTGACAACAAATGCAGCTGCCCCACTATTTTGGACGATATTAAGCGAAAATGAATGCAAATCTGCGTTCAGCAGCCATCTGGCCCGAAACGGGGGAGTCGGCAGCTCTCACAACAGGCTCGGAGGCTGAATCCATTTCAGCTCATTTTCTAGATCATCTGGTCCCGCACCCAAAGCGTGGAAAATACGGTCTTTATCATTCACCAACTTTATCTTTTTTGTCACTCCACTGCTGGCTCCGAGCTGCGGGCACAAGGACTGGCCACCGGCGCAGGGTGTCTGCCCGGGCCTGCTGCGGACGGGCCTGGGAGGGCGGCCTCCTCGGGCCCCACCTCACCCTACCCCAGATTTCCGCTTTGAGGGGGCGGGAGCAGCAGCCGAGAGGAGCGAGGGAGTGGGAGCCCAGGCCGCAGAGGGGGGAGGGGAGGAGGCTGCAGGGCGATTCCTGGACGTCCTGAGAGATGCTGGGAGCCCCCGCCCCTCTCTTTCTCCGAGGAACTAGGGGCGCCCAGCACCCAGGCAGGGAATGCCTAGGGAAGGGCAGGGTGACACTTCGGAAGTCGCGCAGGTCTCTCGGCCCGCGGGTCCGGCCTGCGCACACAGAGGGCTCCCAGGGGCCGGGCCGGGCGGGACCTGACCTTCTCTGGGAACCCCGCCGGCCGCGGCGGCGACGGCTCGGGGCCGGCTCAACGCGATTTGCACGGGTGGCCCTTGCGCCGCCGCCGCCTCCTCCTCGAGGGTGGGAAGTATTCCTTTTGTGCGGATTTACGGGGAGAGGCTTCAATGAGCCCCCTCACATTTGCATTTAAATAGCGGCATCAAGCGCTTCGCGTGCCACACACCAGTGGGCTCCCAGATGTCACGCCGGAGTCAGTCAGATGGCCAGTGCCCAGCTGTCCTCCCCACGTCGTGCCGGAGCAGGCAGTGACCTTAAAGAGACAGAGCCCGCCGCCCCTGGAGCCCTGCTCGGGGAGCGGTGTGCAGGGCGCTGGGCCGCTGCAGCACCCAAAGCCGGCCCGGGCGGTACAGCCGTGCAGCGCCCGCACCCAAGTCCAGCCCGGCCTCCCTGCCGGCCGCGCGCACCCAGGCCCTCCACGCGCGCCCACTACCCGCCCGCACCTCCCCTCGCACCTCCCCAGTCCGGGCGCTCCACGGCTGCGTGGTGCCTGCCAGGCCTGAGGGCTGGGGCCGAGCTGGTGCAGGCATCCGAGCCAACCAGAAACTTCCGCCAAGTTGGGGGTCCCAGGGCGCGGAGCCGGCTGCGGAGCCAGCGTCGGCCCAGTGTCCAGGGCTCTCTGTGGACGCCCTTTCCTGCTTGCGGCCGAGCCCCAAGAGCCTGCCGATCGCCCTACCCGCCTTCCAAAGAGTAATAAGGTGCATTTCCGGCGTCAAGAAGCCCGGGCCGGGGGTTCCTGGAGGCCGAGCCCCCTGAGGCATTCGGGCCGCGGCCGGGCGCAGGGCCTTCGAAGGGCCGTGGCCTCAGGCCCAGGCTGCGCGGCGCGGTCACTCAGCGCTCGGGACCCGGTGCCAGCCTACGCGCCGAAGGCCGACCGTTCGCGTTCCCGCCGCCAGCGCCGAGCTGCGGGCGCGGCCCGCCCCCCACGTCCTCCGCGTCCGGGGGTCACGCTCAGACCGCGCGGGCTACCGGCCTTCAGCCCGGCTCCGGCCCGGGGCAGGAGCCCCGCGCCATGCACAGGCAGAGGCCGGGGACCGCCCTAGGCTCTCGGCGGGAGGGAGGCCGCGGCGGGGGGAGCCGGGAACGGGGAAACCCCGGGAGGGCGCACCCAGAAGGTTCCGTGAACTGCGAGAGGGGCCGGGACGGCCACGCACTGGCCAACCCTGTCCACCGCGGTCAGCGACAAGGCCGACTGTGCCCCGGCTTCGCCTTGCGCCTCGGGGTCACGCTGCCTGTGGCCGAGGAGGCCGAGCCATCAAGGGCTCTGCGGTCCGGCCGCCCCAGCCTGTTAAGTCCCGCACAAAGGGACCTGGGCCATGTTCGGGTGGGTTTTTCAGGCCCAAAGAAGGCGCCTTCGCCCTCTCTGCACAGAGATGGAAGCCACCAGGCCCACGGGAGGCATGTGATGTCTGAACCCAAGCCAGGCAGCGTGTCCCACCTGCCCTGAGCAGCAAGTAACTGGGCGCTTCGCCCCGGCCACACAGGGCGCACCAACGGGCTCCTGGCTCCTGCGGTTTCAGGCGGGAGGCCTGGCGGGATTTACAGGTAAAAAGTCAATGCTGCAGGTTCTCGGGCCCTGTTCCCTGCACCGCCTCCGCCTGCCGTCCTTCCGCAAGGCTAAGGCTCCCGCGCCCGACCCCCGAGTACTGAAAAAGGCTCAATCCTCCAAGCCAGAGCACGCAGGCACCTCCTGCCAAGGCGGCGAAGTTTGACAAACAGCGCCTCCTGGGGTGGGGAGAGCAGAGCGCCGCCGCTCCGCCCAGGCTCCCACCT
>NW_011889335.1:160262-161290 GCF_000151845.1 Pteropus vampyrus | reverse complement strand
GCGCGCCCGCCCGCCCCCGCCCGTTTACAAAGCAAACTTTCCCCAGAGAAGTTTCTGGAGGGAAAGGCGCGCAGAGTGCGCCAATCAACACCTAAACAGACCCAAACTGTAGACACACGGATCGATCAGATAATTTCAGATATTATAATTGGCTTTAATTAAACACACTGCGTTCTAATTAACTCTGAAATTTTAGCATGCTTTGGGACACTGGTGTCTGATTTGATATTGTCAGTCCAGATGTCCTAATAAAATTCAATCCTCCACTCAAGACTTCAATATTCACTAAGAACAAAATGCAAATTAAATGTAAAACCTAAAGTATCACCAAAGGTATAATCAAGAAAGGTGTCTCAAAACTTCTCACTTTTTATTACGCAGTAGTTTAAAAATGCAGATTACATCCTGACAAGACCTCTCCAGCACACTGGAACTCTTAACTCTTTCCTGGGCAGGGATGGCGCGCCCTGTCACTGGCTCCAAGGTAACGGAGGGGGACAGGCAGACGCCTCCACAGAACTGGACGCTCTCATCTGGCCGCTGACGGAGCGCAAAAGTTTGCCGATGAAATTCTGGTTTGAAATACTGGTTCGCTAATAGGGGCAAAGGGGTTGGGGTGATAGAAAGCCAAGGGCTGGGGGTGGACAGGAAGGGACTGGACTGACGTCCTCCTCCGCCGCGACCCTCGCCCACTAGTCAGCCGCACCTTAACGGGGTGTACACATCCGTTCCCATGCACAAAAGTGGGGCGGTGGGTGACAGCGGCCCGGCCTGGTCAGTCCAGCCGGTAATTATCTCAGCTTCGGGGACAGGGACGACGGGGCTGGGAGGGAGGCGGGAGCACACTGCCCTTGGACGGAAATGTGTCGAGCTCTCCTCCCCGTCGCCCACGTTCGCGCAACTTCCCACGGATCCGCGCGGGCACAGCGGGTCCCGCGGCGGGGCGGCCCCTCCCGGACACCGCGCGCAGGCCAGGCGGGCGGTGCGCCTTTGGCGACACATTTGGCCGGGACATGATTCTTTACCAA
>NW_011889335.1:159344-159971 GCF_000151845.1 Pteropus vampyrus | reverse complement strand
GCCACTTGTCACAGTTACCCGACGCTCCCGGTGCCATCTTGCTTATGAAACATTGATTGCTTAGTTATGCGAACTTTTAAGCACTGTATTAAAACTTTCGAAATAAAGGTGTCCTACTGCCTGCGATGTTTAGGCACACGATTAAAAGACGTGAAATATAAAGATAATGCAATTTGATTTGTTAGTCTAACTCTGCGATTTGAGGCTTGATGTCCCCAAAGACCAGGAGAGCTTTTCCCCTTTATTTATTTTTATTAAAACATCAATCTACGCTGGAGCTGGGTGAACTCGGTTTCACCTGGAGAACATAAAATTCTCCATACCAAAGAAATAAGCACCTTTCATAAATCAGCGGTATTCCTGACACATCGATCAATTTTTGGTTGTTAATCCGAAAGGAGGAGTTTTAATTGCTTCCTGCGTTCCTGTCCAGGCACCTCGGCGTTTCGACCTTTCCCTCCCTCCCCCGAAGGTCTCACTTCTGTATCGGGGGAGGGGCGGAGACTGAAAAACCCGGGGTCCTTCGACTCAGTCCCCGCGCCCCCCGATCTCCGGCTGCGCCCGTGCGCGCCTCCCCCGCGCCGAGGGCCCTGGGCACGCGCTCCCCTGCCCGCAGCCCCACCCGGA
>NW_011889335.1:154696-157104 GCF_000151845.1 Pteropus vampyrus | reverse complement strand
CCTCCTCCTTGGTATTTCAACCCAAGTTCCCACGTCATCCCTTCCGCACAGTCTCGCCTGCCCCCCACCCTCCAAAGGCTGTGGTCGCTGGGCCTCTCTCCTCTGCACGGCACCCCCAAGCCTCCGCTGCCCCGTGGGGCACCTGCCCGCACCTGCATCCGCGAGCCGCTCCTAGAGCCCAGGCCTTACCCTTGCTGGACCCTCAAAGAATATTTCCTCTGCAGGAATGAGGAAGGATGGAGCACATCGTGCCATGTGGGTACCGATTCCTGAAGTCAGGGCCTGGGAGGGGAACGGTGGTGAGGCAGGCGCGTGAGGTAAACAGCTGGACCAGATGGAGATGGCCTGAGGAAACCCATCACCTTTACGGGAAAGAAAAACTCAGACTCAGGTCTGGCCGTGGCGGGAGACCCGTGGCCTCACCTTCACGTACCAGCAGCAGCACAGAGGTTCGCATGATTTAAGTAGAAACACTCCATTCTCTGTGCCTCACTTACTGGACACAGTGAGGGTCCCTCCTCATTTCTCCCATGGATCCTCCCTCAGGCTGGGGGGCCGTGCACGCAGTGGGGGGCCGTGCACGCAGTGGGAAGCAGGGCCCTGCTCTGCGGAGCTTGAAGTCGTGCGTCGGAACGAGATGTGAGAGCGACAGGAAGCAGCTCCGTGCTGTTGGCCCCGGGAAAGGCTTTGAGAGACCTGGCGGGTTAAGCCCCGTTCTCTCAGGCACATGAAAACATGCTCGTCTGTCGTTGTCCACGTATGTAAGCCTTGTCACTGGCCCCTGCACCTAGAAACGTAAATTCACAAATAGCAATATTCCAATCTGCTCCGACGTGTGCTTTTATGTCTTTACCCATAACGAGCGATGCGCCCGGTGGCTGCGGCTAACCAGCAACATTTCAAGCGTGAGACAAGGCAGGGATTGAACGGTGCCCAAAGAGCACGTGCCAGTCCAGGGACGGGGGGCGGGAACCTGGCACAGGCGGAATTCAGCCCCCAACCCAGAAGTCAGGACGTCTTCCCGGCCGTTTTCAGAGCACAAACGGTTTGAGTAACTGTTTTGCTCGTCGTCGGCCCCTCGTCCTGGTGCAGAACGTGCCCTCCGTGGCCCCACCTGTCCTCCCCGTCGGGTTCGCAGTTTGTAGCACAGAGCCGGGCACCGCGTGGGGCTCTGCCCATGCTTGTTGACTTAATACAGATATGATTCACTTTTAAAGACTCTTTTATGGAAATTTTCGAACATGCACACGAGCTGACAGAAACGGCCCTTCCACGCAGACCTGGGTCGAGCTTGCCCGTCTCTTCCTGTCCTGCAGGGAAGACAAGTCACAGCTGACCTTGGAACAACCCGGGTCTGCTCGGCACAGGCCCACTTCTACGTGGATTTCCTTCCTAGGTGCCTGTACGGTTTTCACTCCGTGATTGGGAGCCCGTGGTAGGGCGGCTGGTGAGGGTGGCCAGAACGTGTGCATCAGCCTGCACCATTCCATACAGGGACTGGGGCGACCGCAGGTGCGGGTATCCGTGGGGTCCCGGAACCAGTCCCCTGTGGGTGGTGAGGGACAGCTAAGCTTTGAGGGAGTCCGAAGCGACACTGGGTTTGTCTTTGTCGTCCAGGCTGAGCCCCGCCCCTCCGGTCGGCAGCGATGGGTTTCAGGCTCTCGGGAGACTCGGTTCCCAGGAGACCAGATTCGAGCCACTGTGAAGACGGTTCTGAGCGAAGGCAGGCGATCGGTCACCCATCCCCACGACATCTTGCTCCTCCCCGGCCCTCCACCGCTGGACTTCCAGGGAACACACAGGTGTTTCTGTCTTAGTCATGGGGTGGGGAGCGAATCCCAGGGTTGGCGGCCTTCGCTTGTTCTTGGCCCACAAACCACAAAATCAGTGACAGACTGACAGACAGACTGAGGTGCACGTGCCGAGTGGGAAAAGCCCAGCAGCCCTTCGGTCTCATCCTCCCCTCGCCGTGCGGACATCCATCACCTTGTCTTTTAAGTACAGGCCTCTGCTTTGTATTTCTCAGCTTTCGATTTATGCGACGCTTCGGAGGTCAACTCTTAAACCTGTGGCATGTGGGTTACACCTGAACTCGGAGGAAGCACTTTGATGTGAGTGCAGCGGTCTGTGCGGTGAGCGGTGGCCGGAACCAGGATCCGAATGCAGGTGGGTGTGGATGAAGGTCCCCCAGGAAGGCCGGGACGTGGGTGGACAGGCGGGCAGCGGGCACGGGGGCTAAGCGAGGGTCCCACAGAGGGTGGCCGGACCCTTCGTGACTTTGCAGACTCCCATCACGAGGTGGAGTCAGCTCCCCCTGCCCTTTGGTTTTGAATTGGGCCATGTGACCGGCTTTGGCCTCTGGACGTTAGCCGTCGTCTGGGACGGTCCCACTTCTGCTCTGTGCCTCT
>NW_011889335.1:148441-153542 GCF_000151845.1 Pteropus vampyrus | reverse complement strand
CGGTGCACGCTGGCTGTGTCTCAAAGGAGCAGCGCAGGAACGTGAGGGGCCTGTGAGCCAGGTTGCGGCCGCCCTCGGTGGGGGGGCAACTGGTATCGGGGAGACCACGAAACAGCCCTCCTCTGAATCACCCCAGTGTCCACTGCACGCTTCCTGGAACAGGGCAGCAGCCGAGGAGCCACGAGGACGGGGAGACCAGGCGTGATCGCAGCAGACACAGCTCGGGGTAGGACTATTTCTGGGCATCGATTACACCCGTGTACTGTGGGCCAGCCGTCAGACTCAGTTCGACGAGCACCCACGATCCCGACGGGGCCGCGGCTGGGCCGGCACCTGGACTTAAGCCTTGTGACACCAAGCAGAGAAGCCCGTGCGGATGTCTGGCCTGCAGAACTGAGAGAGAACAAAGGGGTGTTGTTTTAAGCCACTAAATTTGTGGCAGTTACTGCGACAATGGGCGAAGAATACACCCACCTTTGAAGACTGCGTTATCAGTCAGCTGTTGCCGTGGTAATGCTGCTACCCGACCTTCCCCCACTCTGAGGCTTAAACTACAGTCACGCTCCCCACTCACGCCCCTGCGGGTAAGCCGGGGCGGCTCTGCTGCGCTCAGCCTGGCTGGGCGGGTCCAGCCGGCTGTGGTTCCACTCAGGTCTGCTCCATATGCCTCTCACCTTCTGGGACCAGTTACCCCAGGTATGTGCTTCTCATGGCAATGGCAAGCACCTCCACGACTGCTGGCAGCCCTGGACCCAAGCGAGCGAGCCCTAAGAAGCCCACGTGGGTCCCCAAGCCCACTGACACTAGAGCCCGGAGGACTCCCCCTGCCCCCCAGCCCCACCCTTCCAGAGCATGCGAACCCCTCGAAGCATGGTCAGCACCGGCCCTGGCCTTCGGACAGGACGAGCCACAGATGAGTTTGATCTCCAGAGGCGGCCATGGCTCTGTCCTGCCTGGTCACCTACCTCCTCTTGTCACCTCCGGCTTCATCCCTAGACCTTGTTCCTCCACCTTGCCTGAGGGCCACCTCCTGGCTCCAAGCACTCCTCATGAGAAAGTGAAGGGCTGGTGAGTGGGCTCGGGGCCGAGGCAGGGTGCTCTGCAAGGACAGCCACTACGGGAAGCTTGGGGAGCATGAAACCGGCCTCTGGAGAGAGGTCTGACCTTTGTCCTCGTGCTGGCACAAGGTGAAAGGCGTGCGGGGTTATTCCTGAGCCCCTGGGACCTCATCTGACAGTTTGTGCTAATGAGATGACTCGGGGTGGGTGCCAGCCATGGCAGAACGAGCAGTCATGTGATCAGAGGCTTGGTTCTCCACACCACGTGACGTCGGCCACCCTCTGGGAGCACAGGGGCTGCAGATTTATTTCATCCACGTGGGCAGATCAGTCAAGCATTCATGCCTAAGCAATGAAGCCTCGACAGCAACTGATTCTGAAGCTCTAGTGGGCTTGCTGGTTGGTAACACTCAGTGCGCGTTGTCACATGTGCGACCAGGAGGGGTGATGCCATCTACACTGCTCGGGGAGAGGACAGCCAGAGCTCCGTGTTTGCTCACCCCCACCCCGATTCCGCCATATGTGTCTCCCCCTTGGGCTGGTTCTCACGATGCTCTGCCTGAAGTATCTGTGGGTGCGGGGTAGCACCCTTCCCGAGTCCTGTGACTTGTTCTAGCAGATCAGACCTGAATGTGGTTTGGGGAAGAGGCACCCCTGGATGTGCAGTTGGTATCAGGAGTCTTGGCAAGAGTGGGCAGTCTGGAGAGCCATACCCTTCCTTAACCTTGAGCTGGACTGACCGTGTAAAGCCCCACCCCCTCGCCCACTGAAAAGCAGCCCAATGCCTGTGCAGCGGCTGAGAACCAGCCTCTCTTCCTGCAGCCAGTCCCAGAAGGAGTTTGCTGAGGTTTGCGCAGAGACGGCCTGGTGGCGAGCGTCAGGTGGAAGGGCCCAGGCTCCTGGACGAACCAGCCTCCGCCCTGCCCACACCCCCGAGGGAGCAGGCCCTCACTTGGGGCAGCCCAGACCTCAGACCAGAGTTTTCTTTAGCGGCCGTTGACCTTTGGCAACTTACATACCCTCTCTAGGACCTACTGGCCTGTATACCTGGCCAAAAAGAATGGCTAAAGGAAGTTCTCTAAACAATAAAGAAACAATAAAGTTCTCTAAACAATAAATGTTCTAGGCTTCCTTCCAATAAGAGAAGAAACGCTGGAACATACAAAGAGGTAAGCATAAAAACATAATAGTTAACTGAAAATGGGATTCTAAAACATGTTAAGCAACCCACAGAAAGAAGAGAAAGAAATCAAAAGCAAAGGAAATAAACCGAAAACAAAAAAATATAACGGTAGACGCACGTCCTCACCTATTAAAAACTACACTAAATGTAAATGGTCTAAATACACCAATAAAAAGACAAGGATCGGCAGAACGAACTAAGAAACATGACTCAACAATATGCCGTCTACGAGAAACTCGCTTCGAATATGACATAGGCAGGCTGAAAGTTAAAAAATGGAAAAAAGATAAAGCATGTAAAGATTAACCAAAAAAAGAAAACAAAATTGATTATATCAATATCAGATGAAGCAGGCTTCGGAGCCAGCACCAGAGAGAGGCGTCACATAATGATGGAAGACGGTGATGCTAGATGCGTTTGCACCAAATGCAGCGGCGAAAGCTGAGCCGCAGAGGCCCACGGAGCTGAAAGGACAGACAGACAAATCCGCCGTTTCGGTTTCTCACGACTGGCGGAGCAATCAGACGGAAAACAGCACGGGAGAACGAAGCGGCCTCCGCCAACGCTTCGCTCCACTCGGGATCCGACAGGTATAGCACACTCCACGCAGCCACGGCACGGTACCCGTTCTTTCTAATTATCCGTGAAACACGTACCAATACAGACCCTGAAGCACATACCAGTATAATCTAGACCGTGAAACGGATTTCAACGAATTTAAATGAATCGCAATCATAGACTTGGCTGTCTGACCACAATGGAATCCAACCAGTATTCGATAACAGAAAAATCGTCAAACGTGTGAAAACTAAGCAAGGCGCTTCTAAATAACCCCGTGGGTTAACGAAGTCTCGAGCGACGAGGAGAAAGAAGTGCATTGGGCCGGAGGAAGATGAAAAGACACTCTGGCATCTGCGGGACGCAGCTCGAGCAGCGCTGAGGGAAACACAGCGCTGAACACACATCAGACGACACGCTGGCCCAAGCGGCACTCACGGGCAAGAGACGTGAGCCTCGGTGAAGCCTCGCCCCTCGTACGAAAAGGAACCCCAAACGAACCACGGACCTGACGTCAAAGTACAAAACTGTTAGGGGAAAAACGCGTGGGAGGAAGTTTTGGGTGACCAGGGGGAGCTGAAGAGTTCTTAGACTTGACATGAAAGCACACTCCATACCAGGAAAAATGGATGGGTTGGGCTTACTCAAAATACGGTGGGAAAGGCGGTCTCCTGCATGTAGTCTGCAACCAACCCCCCCCCGCCCCCAACTCGGCCGCTTCACCACGCGATAAGGACCCCCGCAGCCCGGGCTGCACTTATCAGTGCCTCGAGTGGGCCGTCCTCTGTTTCAGACTCGAGGTGTGCTCAGGGTACGTGTCATATGGCGCCTGGCCAACCCCATCACCGCATCTATCCCCTGTGAGGAGGAGACTGCATCCTTCTGATGCAGCATGTGGTGAGTGACCCTGAGCTGGCTGCCGGGAGGGACCTGCTGGCCACCGCTGAGGCCGATTTCGTGCTGTCTCTTCTCCACGTGAGGAAGTATGGTTCCTTTCAGTGCTGGGCTGTGTTGTTTCCCTGGGCGACTCTGAGACCCGGTGCCGTGGGTGGACACGCTCAGACTTCTACTCCTGCTGGCAGGCAACAGATGCCACTTGCTGACCAAAATTTTTAAAAGCTGGCTCTGCAAAAGACCTTGCTAAAAAGATGAAAAGATAAGCCACAGACTAGAAAATATTTGAAATCAAATATCTGACAAAGGACCAGTATCTAGATTATATAAGGGACTCTCAAAACTCGACAGTAAAAACAACCAAATGACCTAATTAGAAGATTGGCTAAGAACATGAAGAAACACTTCAGCAAAGACAGTATACGAATGGTAATCAATCCATGAACAGATGTAAAACATCATTAGTCATTAGGGAAATGCGAATTAAAATCACAGTGAGACACCGTCACACGCCTAGCGAAACGGCTAAAACGAAAAATAGCGACACCACCAAATGCCGGTGCGGATGTGGAGAAACCGGATCCCTGGCACATTGCCGTGGGCGTGGAAACGGTGCGGCCTCTTCAAAGACCGAACATGCGACCACTGTACAACCTGGCAGCTGCACCCCGGTCATCGGCCCAGAGAAACGGACACTCACGTTCACACGAAAATCTGTACGTGCCCGTGAAGCTTTATTCCTAACAGCCAAATGAGGCTTTCTCAAACAAGGCAGCTCTTTAAACTGCGGCCAAGCAGATACGATGCTTGCCTTGCTTCCATGTCTTCTCGACAAAACGTCTCCCCCGCTCCCGGTGGGAGACTGCTCCTAGCCATCTTTGTGGCCTGGCGCTGTCACATCTGAATAGACATGAGCTCAGATGAATTCTTGAAAAGTATGTGCCTCGGCTTACCTTGTATCACCCCTCCTACCATCTGGTCATCGGCAACTGGCTCCCGCCCTGCGGATTTGCTGCCCTGGACATTTCAGATAAATGAGACTGGAAATGCAGCCGCCTGTGCCTGGCTTCTTCGCCCTGCGTGGTGCTTGCAAGGCTGGTCCCCACTGCAGCGCGGATGGCGCTTCATCCCTTTGGTGGCTGAGTGTGGGCCGTGCGGGACGTGTGGGGGCTGAGCCCGCTCCCCTCCCCTCCCCTCCCCCCACTGCATCTCGGGAGCCTCAGCTCAGGCCCAGAGGCCTCGTGGTTCTGCGCTCACAGGGCCTTTGCCCTTGGGAAGATACAGTTCTTCTCACTCAGAGCAGACAGGCGTGGATGCCCCGTGGACACACGCCCAACAGGACACTGCCCGGCCTGTGGAAGGGCCAAGGACAGGGCTGTTGTTCCAGCAACTGGAAGCGTGGCTTTCT
>NW_011889335.1:145224-147591 GCF_000151845.1 Pteropus vampyrus | reverse complement strand
GGCTCCCACGCTGCAGCCCGGCCACTGCCCTGCAGAGCGCCCGCCGGCCTCCTGTCTGCGCTACGAGCGCCCCGCGCCGGCCGTTAGTGCAGCTGGCCGCCCGCGAGCCTTCGGGACCAGGGAGCCAGGCTGCTGGAGCCCTCATGCTGTGGGGGGCAGGGCCAGCGTGCGGGGGCGCAGGGGGGCTGCCTGGGCCAGCACCATGGCGGAAGGAGGGCCCTCTGCCACAAGAGGCCACGCGAAGTGTCCTTGAACCTGACCCCTCTCCCTTAGTGGGGACGGCACCACCTCCTCATCCCTCCTGTCAGCCACTCACACTTTAGTGTGAATCCGTACGCCTTGCACGACCCCACAGCCTGCTGTGTCAGGCCCACTCGACACTATTGGTGACAGCCCTGTGGGTTCCAGAACAGCAAGGATCAAGGAAAGCTCTCTGGAGCAGTGGGAGAGAGAAAAGACAGGCTAACTCCAGAGGAACGAGGACCCAGCTGGCAACGGGCTTCTCATCGGCCACAGTGGGTGCAGAAGACCGTGGCGCTGGCCTTCGGGGTCGTGGGGAGTGTTCTGAGCTCAGCGTCTACCGCAGCCGAGCCGGCAGGCAGGCTCCCCGACACGCGGGCAGGGGCCGTCGTCCCGTGGACACCCCTCCCGCGCTTTCTGAGAAACTTGCCTGAAGACGCACTGCGGTGAAGCCAGCCAAAGGGACTCGAGAGAAGAAGGAAATGGGGTCCAGGCCACAGTCGCGTTCACCGAGGGTGGCTGTGAGGAGAACGTCTGTCCGAGAGTCGAGAGAGGAACCGGCTGCCACAGACCGCGCAGCGGAGACGCCGGGCGGCCCCCGGGGCCAGGCGCCGTGCTCATCCCGGCCAGACAGAGAAGCGGAGGCGGTGAAGCATCCCAGGGGAGAGGCAGAGCATCGCGGGCCCGATGACGCGCTGTGGCTCGGGTCTGAGGGACGGACTGTAAAAACACATCCCTGTGTCCATTTTAACACCGGCTCTCGCCTCGTCCCCGCCAGCAGCCATGCTCAGTGGTATGATTTCATTTCCTTCCTAGAATAACATTTATAAAATCACACTATGTGTTTGCTAACTTGGGAATTACAGATTCAACATACTGCCATTTTAAGGGAGACAGATTCAAAACAGAATAAATGGCACGAATTCTTCGCTGGCCGTTGAGACGCAGGCCCCGGCCGCCCCTCGCTTTCCCGCTTCCGAGTTCGGCACAGTCTATCACCAGCTAATGCTTCGTAGATTTTATTTGTTGATTCTGTTGACTGTCTGTCTCCCGCAAACTAGGCAGTGAGCGCTGTAAGGCTGGGGGCTTTGGTCCGTATTGTTCGCTGCCCACGATAGCCTCGACACTTAGCGGGTGCTCACCGCTCTGGGGAAGGGACAGCCGAATGTAGGGGTGTCGTTGCCACAGGCTGGCGTGGAGGGGACGACGCAGGGCAGTGGGGCCCTCACGGTCTCACCTGACAAAAGGGAGACGTGAGATGGTGTCCAAGGCTGATGACAAAAACGGAGACCTGTGCGCGTGGCTCCATGCTATTCGTGGAAAAATGGTCGCGCTAAAAATAATAAATCAAGGGTAGGATGAAGTGGAAACGACTCAGACTTCTCTTCCAGACTGAGAAGTCAAACAGGAATTGCCGAAAAGCGACAAGTGCACAAACAGGAGTGGGAGCATTTTACTCAGAATTACGGGGTAACGAGATCCGACACCGTACACCGTTAAAATGCTTCTCTCCTGGGAGTCGCGTGAGGGGAACTTTCTCTTTTCACTTAATATCAGTCTACCCCGCTTTAATATTTTTACTTTGTGTGTATTACTTTTATAATTTTTCAAATGTGGAGAAAAAGCCATGCAGACGGATTTCAATGTCCTTGTTGCCTGTAAAAATGTCTTCACTCATTTATGATTTAGCCTGACGCCGCTGGACTCTATAGAGGGCGAGCATCTGAAGAACGTGTCTGTGTGGTTTGAAAGCTGCAATAAGAGACATTCGTGTTCGTGATGCCACCGGATGTCCCTTATACGAGGATTCACACCAACTACTTCTGGAATTTCTCATCCGAAAAAAGAAAGTTTGTCTCAACTAGGGAAAAATATATCTACGACAGATATGAAGGATAAGAGTTGACATTCTTAAATAGAGAAATTCTCAAATCAATAAGAAAAAGTCCTAAATATTTCAATAGAAAAAAAGGGTAAAAGATGCAAAGTATCTCGCCAAAGAAATAAAAATAGTCAAATAAAACAGCGAATTAACATTTTTACCTCTCAGCCTGGCAAAACTGATGGAGGAGGAGGAGGGGGAGAGGAGGAAGGACAAGAACAGCCAATGATGGCCGCAGCGGGGGC
>NW_011889335.1:139050-144549 GCF_000151845.1 Pteropus vampyrus | reverse complement strand
CGGATGTCCCTTATACGAGGATTCACACCAACTACTTCTGGAATTTCTCATCCGAAAAAAGAAAGTTTGTCTCAACTAGGGAAAAATATATCTACAACAGATATGAAGGATGAGAGTTGACAGTCTTAAATAGAGAAATTCTCAAATCAATAAGAAAAAGTCCTAAATATTTCAATAGAAAAAAAGGGTAAAAGATGCAAAGTATCTCGCCAAAGAAGAAATAAAAATAGTCAAATAAAACAGCGAATTAACATTTTTACCTCTCAGCCTGGCAAAACTGATGGAGGAGGAGGAGGGGGAGGAGGAAGGACAAGAACAGCCAATGATGGCCGCAGCGGGGGCGGGGGGGGGCCTGGCTCTCTGAGCTCTGCCGCGGGAGGCGCCGCCCTGCGTGGCCCAACCGGATCACACGATCGAAAGTCCACCAGTTTCTCTTCTAGAAATTTAGGCTAAGGAAATAATAGGTTAAGTGTGCAAAGATGTATTTCAATCTCATGACTTCATAAAGAGAAAACAAGGAGAGAGAGAAGGCCGTGTGACGACAGGCCACCCCTGCAGCGATGCGGCATTCAGCCGAGGCACAGCGGGGAGCACCCAGGACCACCAGAGCTGGGAAGGGGACAGGAAGGACCCCCGCCTGGCCTGCAGCGGGAGCGTGGCCCTGCCTGCACCTGGATTTCGGACTTCTGGCCTCCAGGACTGAGGCTACATCTCTATTATCATAAGCCACCAGTTTGTGGTGCCTGGTCACCCATTCTGGGAAACCAATGCACATGCCCAACAGCCCTGGGGTGGACCGGCCATCTCGGGCTGGAACGGGGCATCCGGCACCTAGCCTGTTGGATTTCCTCCTCGGCGGGGCCGCCCCCTCGGGCTCGCAGCGGCTGCCACCAACGCCACCATGTCGGGGCCGCAGGCAGAGGAAAGGGAGGTTGGAGGGAGCCGCTTTTTCTGTGACGAGTCTGCTCAGCAGCAGCTGTGTTGCTTCTGTGCGTCCCCATCCGTTTGGTCCTGGTCACCCAGCCTCCCTGGTGCCATGGCCCACCTGGGACTCCCGGGGGTCTACCCCAAAAGGAAGACGGGAGAAGGACCAGGGGCTTCACAGTGTGGTTGCGCCCCTCCCCCGCCGAGTCGGGGGTGGCCCGGGGGGTCCTTGAGAGCCGCTGTGCCGTGCCCGATGCCACGTGGTGAGGGCGCAGAGTGGCCGGCTGCTTTCTCTCTCCCAGAACGGTCGGGCTGCAGCTGCCATGCGCACCGGTGGGACACGTGTGGACCGCGGCGTTAAAGGAGGCGCGTGCCCCGAGGGGCTCCGTGCTGCCGGCAGCGAGGACAGGCCCGCCCGTGCGCAGCTGCAGCGCACGGCGTCCACAGCTGCAGGAGCACAGGGCCCGTTGGACGTAGACGTGGAAAGAGAAACGTGGACATCTGCACATGCACGGATGCGCCCGCAGTGAGGGACGAGCCAACCGCGAAAAGGAACGGAGGGCGTGCCCGTCCCAGCCCACGGGTGGGTCCTGGAAACCGGGTGGCATCACACCGAGTGACAAGCCAAAGACCTCGCTCTGCACGATTCCATGTACGAGAGGTGGCCAGGGCAGGGGAACGTGTACAGACAGGAAGCAGCAGAAAACCGGGGGCTCAGGGGCGCGGGCGTGGGGTGTGGACGGGGCGAGAGCCGACGGCACGGGCTTCTTTGCAAGGTGATGAAACGTGTTAAAACTGACGAGGGCGATGGGCGGACGCCACTGAATTGCCCACTCGAAATGGGTGAATCGTACAGTATGTGAATTGTATCTCAAAAGACTATTTTGAAAAAGAAATGTGTGTATTTTCACAGATGTTCAGCTTACGATGAGATTACATCCCGACAAACCCATCACGAATTGAAAAGTCATAGTTGAAAATGCATTTCACGCATTTCACATTTGGACGCCGCGGCTCAGCCTCAGCCACCAGGTCCCAGGTCCCGCTGGGCAGCGCCACCTCCCACGGAAACCACAGTGAGGTGCTGACTGTCCCATGTGACTTACTCGGCACGGGACCCCAGAACCGCTGGCATCACAGCACGCTGTCCAGGTCCTGTACCTACTCTGCGTTATTCCCTGTTGACAAAACAGGCTTTTAGCTCCGAAGGTGGCCCGGGTGCAGAAGGGGCCCTGGACCCTTAGGAGTGAAACCGTATTCACCTTACTCACCTCACTCACCTCTGACGTGAGCTTCGAGGAAAGCGTGACGGACAGCAGCCGACGGGCACCGAGGAGAGACACGGGACCTTGTCGACGAGCAGGATGTGTCCAGCTTTGGGGGCCGGGGACTGCCGCACCCTCCAGTCCAGCTCCGAGCTGGCAGGTGTGCCATCGGCTGGCCGGGGGCCCATGCTGCCTGCGTGGGCGTGCGTGCGGTTGCCCGAAGACCAGGGTCCCCATGTTTTGCTCTGTTTGTCCTTTTGGAGTTTTTGAAGAAAACACCCACCTGGCACATTTGGCCCTAAAATCCAGCCCCCAGGAGAGCCGGGACATGGTCAGGAGGCCCATGCTCCCACCTGTGAGGCCCGGGGAGCCCGTCTGGGGGACTTGCGGGACACCTGCGTGGGGATCAGGAGCGCAGGGACGGCTGGGTGGCGCGGGGCGCATGCTCCGGCCTGCACGCCGCCTCAGCCGCTCGCTGCATCTTCCGGCATGTCAGCTGCCGGTGCTCGGGCAGGCCGGGCGTGAGCGCGCTCTGCCCGCGGTGGGCGCCAGGGCTGCTGCAGTGCCTTGGCCTGGCCTGCATGTCCCTCTCCTCGACCGCACCGGGGCACTCAGAGCGGTGGGACCCACTGGGAACAGTTCCCAGCACATGGCAGGTACTTCTGACGGGGCTCTTTGGGTGCCAAAAAAAAGACAAGTTTTTGCTAAGTCAAGCACAGGTGTGGTGGCTGTCGCACCGCGCTCAGGTGGGGTTCGCTGCAGGACGCAGGCCCTGGGGGCCAGCCGGCGAAGGCCGTCTGCTGGTTGGATGTCGGAAGCTCACGGAATTGTTGAGAAGGGGACACCTAGGACGGTTCGGACATCTTAGCACAGGAGGCAGATGATCGGCCCGCTGGTGACACCCTGAGGGCTTTGTCATCGTGCAGGACGTGGTACCAAGACCCAGGAGTTGGAGAAAAGCAGCTTCGGTGCAGAGAGTGGCCTAAACCAGACCCCGTCCGGGCCCAGGTGCAGCCTCGGGGAGATGGCTCTGCAGGTGGGCATGAACTTGGGAGGGTGGTAATGCTGGGTCGCAGGCGTCTCAGCTGGGGGTGCCACCTGGGAAGGGCAACAGTCACTGCCCCACGAGGCCAGAACGCATGGTGGCCAAGCGCGTGCCCCAGGCAGGCGGCACTGAGAGCTTGAGAGCAATGGCGGCAGCTTTCTCGCATGAGCGGCACGGGCCAGCGGGGCCCGGGGACAAGAATGGCTCCCTGCCCCTCAGTAGGACGTCAGGGCTCAGAGCCAGGCCTGTAGTGAGGACGGGTGTCCCCACGAGGCACTCCCGGGCTGGAGGCCCCACGAAGGCTGGACGACAGCTGGGCGGCTGACAGGAGCCAGGCGACATGCCGTCCGAGTCCCACCTGCCCTCTGAGCGGCGGTGTGGAGGGCCGACGGTGGCCCCCAGCGTACGTCCCCACCCTAACCTGCAGATCCTGTGACTGTGAAAGGCAGGCAAGTGACTATGACCTTCTCGGCAAAACAGGCCGTTAAGTGAAGGTTCTTGAGAGGAGCGGATCCTGGATCCCCTGGGTGGGTCCGAAACGCCATCACCTGTTCTCCTGGGGACGCAGGGGCGTGCGGCACAGACGCACGGAGGAGAAGGCCTCGTGACGGGCAGAGGCTGGAGGGACGCGGCTTCAGGCCCAGGGATGCGGGGATGGCCCGCAGCCCCCACCTCCAGGGCCCGCCCGGGCACATGGCCCGCTGACGCCTGGGCTTGGAATTTCTGGGCCCCAGGACTGCGAGAGAGCGAATTTGCTGAGTTAAAAGAAATTTAAATAAAATAAGTTCGAGCTGACTCGCTAGGCCGCCCCTGGGGAGCAGATGCGGGTGAGCGTCGCTATGCCCATCGGCCTCGAGGGACCCGGGCTCGCAAACGCTGAGCGCCTCGCCGAGCCCGCAGAGCGGGGCCCTGGGAGGTGGGCGCTCACGCTCGTCTGTCTGAGCCTTCCTGGCTCGGGGGTCACCCGGGCCCACCACCCCGGGGAGGGTTTCTTAGTCAGTCCTCACCCTCGCCTGCCAGCACGCAGCTGGAGTGGCCCGGAGCGGGCGGCGTGAGACGGAGGGGCTGCCCGCTCGCCGAGCAGCCCCGGAGCACGAGCTCCTCCTGGCTGTTTTGTGTCGACTGATCTTCCTTGTTCTCTTCTCGAGCTTTCGCTGGGCGTGTCTGGCACAGCTCGACACACCCAGAAACTCAGGCCTCCAAGGCCCCTCCGCCAGACGCGTGGCATCGGTCACGTTCATTATTTGAAGAGAAGATGGAGCATCCACAAGTGGGTTCGGGCAGTCGGGGGTCGGGGCCACCAGCCAGCTGCCACGAACCCCTGGCCACTGCCCGCTACGTAGGCCACAAGCCACAGCGGCACTAACGACGTTCACGGACCTGGAGCCAGGCCCGCCAAGCGCCACGATGCCACCCTCCGAGGTGGCACCGTGTCCCATCTCGGGGGTGAAGGGCCACGGTGCACAGAGGTCGAGCCGCCACCCGTGTACGGCCAGGAGACGCTCTTGACACAGGAGCTTGGCTCCAGAAGCCACTCCCCGGCCACCTCCCTGCACCACTTCCCACTGAGAACTGCTTTATCCTCTTCGGAATCCGCGGCCCACGAAAGGCCTGACATTCTCATGCAGCGTCGTGTTCTGCCTACGACGTGCCGTGCGCTTCGTGGGCGTGAGAGCTGGCTTCACAGACGACAACTGAAAGGGACATCTGCGTTTCCCCACGAGGGTGCCGTGTGGAGCACCGCCCGGGTGGGCCTGGGGGCTGCTCCTGTGGTCCCCCCGGGGTCTCCCCCATGCCTCTGTCCCTCCGCCGTCCTCAGCTGGTCCCTGTGCTTTTCAGACAGCATGACCAGGCGGCCCGTCAGTGCGGGCGCGGTCGGCACGGCCGTCCTGTCTCTGTGGGAGCCACCGCCTCCTCTCTCTCACATGGAACGACCAGCAGAGCGGCACAGGGCCTGGGAGGGGACCGCAGGGACCTCGGCCTGTAATGGCCCCAAGGCCCAGAGGGGCAGGCGTGGGCCTGCAGCCAGGTGCTGGGTCCCCGGAACGGCCTCGTGCCCAGGACGGCTTTGGGGACAAGGTAGCCGAGGGCAGAGGCAGTGGTCGAGGTCAGCCACCCCTGGTCAGGAGGGATCCATTTGGAGCCCCTTTCTACTCACCTTTTCTCTTCAGAGGGCTCCGGGTCGCGAACCTGGCTGGCCTCTGCGAGATTCGGCTGAGGCTCTTCCGCGGGCGGTCGAAAAGGTAGAACGCAGAGAATTTAGGG
>NW_011889335.1:136979-138632 GCF_000151845.1 Pteropus vampyrus | reverse complement strand
CCCCTGGCCACTGCCCGCTACGTAGGCCACAAGCCACAGTGGCACTAACGATGTTCACGGACCTGGAGCCAGGCCCGCCAAGCGCCACGATGCCACCCTCCGAGGTGGCACCGTGGTCCCATCTCGGGGGTGAAGGGCCACGGTGCACGGAGGTCGAGCCGCCACCCGTGTACAGCCAGGAGACGCTCTTGACACAGGAGCTTGGCTCCAGAAGCCACTCCCCGGCCACCTCCCTGCACCGCTTCCCACTGAGAACTGCTTTATCCTCTTCAGAATCCGTGGCCCACGAAAGGCCTGACATTCTCACCCAGCGTCGTGTTCTGCCTACGATGTGCCGTGCGCTTCGTGGGCGTGAGAGCTGGCTTCACAGACGACAACTGAAAGGGACATCTGCGTTTCCCCACGAGGGTGCCGCGTGGAGCACCGCCCGGGTGGGCCTGGGGGCTGCTCCTGTGGTCCCCCCGGGGTCTCCCCCATGCCTCTGCCCCTCCGCCGTCCTCAGCTGGTCCCTGTGCTTTTCAGACAGCATGACCAGACGGCCCATCAGTGCGGGCGCGGTCGGCACGGCCGTCCTGTCTCTGTGGGAGCCACCGCCTCCTCTCTCTCACACGGAACAACCAGCAGAGCGGCACAGGGCCTGGGAGGGGACTGCAGGGACCTCGGCCTGTAATGGCCCCAAGGCCCGGAGGGGCAGGCGTGGGCCTGCAGCCAGGTGCTGGGTCCCTGGAACGGCCTCGTGCCCAGGACGGCTTTGGGGACAAGGTAGCCGAGGGCAGAGGTCAGTGGTCGAGGTCAGCCACCCCTGGTCAGGAGGGATCCATTTGGAGCCCCTTTCTACTCACCTTTTCTCTTCAGAGGGCTCCGGGTCGCGAACCTGGCTGGCCTCTGCGAGATTCGGCTGAGGCTCTTCCGCGGGCGGTCGAAAAGGTAGAACGCAGAGAATTTAGGGAGCAGACGGTTCTCATAAAACAGACTAACGAATTCATCGCAAGTGTGAGATATTGATTCAGCGTCACTAGAGAAGTCATCCTAACGCTCCGTGAAGAGTGTGTTTTCAGTTCTAAAATCTTCTAATGGATATGTCAATTTTAACTGATTTTCCCCTGTTAGGTCTAAATCTTTCTTTTGGATCGTGCCATGTGGTTGTCATGAGCGCTGACAACATGACAAACAGGGTTAGGATACGAATTTCCATTTTGCAAATGAACCTTTCAGCGAGGCTGCAGCTGGCCTGCCTCTCTGGGCGCATGAGGCCCCAGGCCGGAGGGTGACCGGGGGCAGGGTCCTCAGTTTGGGGGTGGCTCCATCACAGAAGCCCCAGCAGGGCTGGGCCAGCTGCCCCTGGTCGTCCTGGGCCCGGCGTCGGCCTTGTAACTCGTCACTGCACTTAACGTTCCATGACGACGCATAAAGATAGTGACGGGTGCTGTCCCAGGGGAGCCTGGAGCCCAGGGACCGGAGATGCTGGCCTCGGTCCCTCAGTGTCCTTCCCTGTGGTAACCGGGTCAACAGCACACACCTGCGTGGGGCGTGCTCCAGGCCGGCACCATCAGGGCATGTCGCCGTTTGCACCCGAGCCCCAGAGCAGGTTCCTGTGGTGTCATCTGGACTTCACGGAGGAGGAAAGTGAGGCGCCCTGGCCTTGAGAAATGC
>NW_011889335.1:116285-134184 GCF_000151845.1 Pteropus vampyrus | reverse complement strand
CCACAGAGCCGCCCCTGGAAACGGTCTCATCTCCCCGTGGCGCCTTCGGCCCAGCCACATGCACTTAGCCCCGTGCCCGGCAGAGTGTTCCAGAACTGGCTGCTTCACTTTGGGATCCTGGCTCCTCCATGCCCAAAGCCACTCTCCTCGCCTCTGGTGCTAGCCGGTGCCTCGCGTGCGGCAGACGCTCAGCCAGCATCTCCCGCACCAGTGCAAGGACCAGTGAACAGAACGCACGGCCCGCGAGACGGTGTGTGAGCCTGAGCCCCCCGGGGTGGCGCCCCGCCGACCGCCCAGCCAAGGTCAGGGGCAAGCGGGACCGCAATGGGAAAGGCAGCCCGGTCCGGCCCGGCTCTGCGTCCTCAGCCGCTATCTGGCTGCCCTCCGCCTTTCCGGCGTGGACCCCGGTGGAGTGGGGAGCTGACCTGAGGAGTCGGCTTAGCGCTGGGCACGTGACACGCTTCTGGGCCATTTCTGCCGGAGCCTGAGCCCGAGCCCCTGCAGGAGGCCGGGTCCTTCCTGGAGCGTGAGACACGGCGGTGGTTCTGGACACCCCACCACGGCCCACAGCAGGAAGCGCGTTTTGCACTGACCGATGCTCACACGCGTGCCCCACTGAGTGTTCTAGCACGCACACTTTTCGAACCTTAGCACCTCTAAGAATGCGCGCTGTCTGACAATCAAGTCACCACCCCGCGAGCAATCAGTACACACCTCTGTCCTCACACTAAGACTCTGAAAGCGTGCACGGTTTATACTTCCGGCCCATCCTAATTCAGACTAGACACATGTCAAGTGTCACGAGTGGCTGGTGGCCCCCATATTGGACAAAACAGCCCGAGAGCAGGGGCCAGCGAGCCTTTCATGTCAAAGAGCCAGGTAATAAATACTTTAGGCTCTGCCAGCCAATGGTCTTTGGCACTATGACTCAACTCTGCCGTGTCGTGTGAAAACAGACACATGCAATACTTAAGCAAATGTCTGTGCTTGTTTTCCAATAAAAATGTATTTACAAGAACAAGCGGCCGAACAGATTTGGCCTCCGGGCCGGAGTCTGCCCACGCCCGAAGCCGGCCAGGTCTCCAGACCCAGTTCTCTTAGTGTTCGCCCCAGCGGTCATCGGAGACCCCGGCGACGACAGCCACAGTCTCGAGCTCCTGCCCGCACCAGGCTCAGGCCCCTCCGCTGTCCTGTTCGCCCGGCGCTGCCGGCCCCCTCCCCTCCCCGCCCCGACCCCCGTTCCTGTTTCTGTTCTGAGGTGCTGGCCGGGTCCCCCTGCGTTTGAAAAGTGTGGGGGGAGGTGAGGCGACTCCGATGAAAGCCAGCACTGCCCCCGTGGACTTGGCCCCCCAGTCCGGGGAGTGGGGGGAGCGTCGGGCTCGTTCAGTGCAAGCTGGCCGGATGGGGCAAGGCCCTCCACGTGCACAGGCCGCAGGGTCGCTGCGCCGCGAGGCCCAGGGAGGAGCTGGCGGGCGCAGTGGGAGCCAAATGCATCCGACATCCGAGTTCCGCTCCAGACGAGGCGCGTGCCCAGCTCTGCAGGGGAATGACTTCCAAATGACACACATTAGCCCGGTGGCTTCCAAGCGCCCTTGCTGGAGCCAAGCGCGCATCACGCAATGGCAGCTGCAGATCTCCAAGGGCCTGCCTGCCAGTCCCCGGCCGTCCACGGGCTATTCCTGGTGCCCGGCTGGCCTCCGGTGACTGGGTGGCACCTGACCAGCGAGGCCCTGCCCTGAGGGTCTGGGACTTGGAGCTCTGTCGGCGGAGCCAGACCCACTTGGCCGCTGGCAGCCACGTGGAGAAAGCCGACGCGCAGGGCTTGTGCAGGAAGCCGGTGGCTGAGATGCCAAGCAAGAGAAGCGAGTGGGAAAGCGGCAAGGGACCTGTGGACACTCACGTCCCCAGGTCTCGTGCCGGCTCCGGCTCAGTCCTGCTTCTCTCGGGCCCCGTGGCTCCTGGCGCCATGCCCCGCTTCTTCCCACGGCCCCGTTCCGCTTCAGTCCGCCCCGGTCCGCTCGCGAACCGGTGAGTCCCGTTAAGTCCTATTAAGTCCGACCCGACTTAGGCGGTCGGAAGTCACCGCAAAGTCACTGAGGAGAGCCAGCAAGGGACAGCAGGAGGCTCAGCCCTGCGGGGCCCAGCACTCGCCTTCCCGCCATGGTCCCGTGTCCTGGGGTCGCAGGGCCAGTTCTGCTGCCCGCCTGCTCGGTGCCCGAGGAAGTCCGCCGGCTGCGGGGGGCCGGCCGCCCGCTGACTCGCGCGCGGGAGTGGGGTGTCTGTGAATCGGAGGGCCGGGCCAGCTGGAACTCTGCCTGCAAGACTGTCAACCTGGAGGGAAGTTCCCTCCGGAGCAGTTTTTTTCAGAAAACATGCGTGACATACGTAAATATCACATGCTGCTCGGGGCGTTTTGGGTGTGACTTAGGGAGTGAAAAATAAAGTCACTCCAAGCTGAGACAAATCGGTGCTCTTAATAACAAGCTTCCTCGATAGGGTGAACAGTATTCCCCCAAATTCACATGCACCCGGAACCTTTGAATGTGGCATTATTTGGAAAGAGGTCTTTGCAGGCATATTTAGTTAGGATGAAGTCCCACTGGAGTAGGGTGGCCCCCAAATCTGGTGACCGGTGTCTTCACAAGAAGAGGAGAGGACACACGTAGGGAAGAGGCCACGTGATGGCGGAGGCAGAGGGTGGAGGGAGGCAGCTGCAGGGCAAGAAACGGTTGCAAACGCCAGGAACCAGGGAGACGCAGGAAGGTCCGCCCCGCCCCCGCCAGAGCCCCCGGGGGGCGAGGCCCTGCCAACGCCTCCATCTCAGACTCCTCCAGACCTGGGGGGGAACAAGCACGTGTTGTTTGCGGCAGCTGGTTACTGCAACAGCCCCAGGACCCTGACATCGGGGGAAAGGAACCCCCTCCCGGCCAGGCCCCCCGAGGCCGTGCCCACCCTGCGCTTCCGGCGCCCCCCTTCTCAGCAGCGAGCACCCTCGTTCCCCCGACGCGGAACCCTTGCTCTGCCTCCTGCTTTGTGGGCCTCTCGCCTTCCCAGAAAATTCCCTCTTGAGATGGGGGCCACCCTGCCTGCACCCCTGGACCCGGGGGCTCCTCCTCCTGCGTCCTCTCTGCCCCCTGCGTTAAGGCCACTTCTATGACGGCCTCGGGACACCAGCGCCGTTTCTGCATCTGCCTCCATGTCCTGTGTTGAGCTCCTGGAGGACACCCAGGGCCCGGCCATCGCACATGTGGGGTGCCCAGAACACTCGCCCAGCAGGCTGAACCTCGAATGCGCTTAACGAAGCAACAGCTGGGGCTTCGCTGGCAAAGCAGGGATTTGAGAAGCAATCGTCCCTGGTGACCTCAGCCTGACAGATGTCACCCCTGCACCGAACTCTTGTTGCCTGGATGGATTCAGTCCCTGTCACGACATCCTCGCGGGGACGTGCTCGGGTCTTGTTTGATGGGTGAGGTGACTGAGGCCCAAGGTGGCCCAGGGTGGCCTGGCATCCCACGTCGCCCCTGTGCCCTGCGGGCTCTGTCCTTGCACAGGACGGATGAAGCCACGCGTGGCTGTCCTGTCCAAAGCACCCAAAGCCCGCCTTGGCCCCCTCGCCTTGGTAAGGGGCAGCTGGCGACACCCACTCCCATCCACAGTTTCTGGCGTCCTGATGTGGAACCGTTTCCCTAAGTCTGGGCAATGACACATCACGTTTCCTAAGAAAAATCGTCCCAGCAAGGAACAGGAGCACGCGTGTCCTTCCAGCTCTTGCTTCGTGGGACGTCCTCCCTCAGGGGTGGGCCAGAGCCCGCTCCTGGATGGGGAGCCCAGCGGATGCGGGGTGCACAGCTGGGGGGCGGAGTCGGCCTGGAGGCCAAAGAGCTGGGAGACGGACCGGGGAAGGCGGAGGTCCCCCAGCCTGACTCCCCCCTCACTCCCAACCCGGCCCCAGCCAGGGTGCCACGGATGGCGCCGGCCTCCACTGAAGACGGCCCAGCGTCAACGGCACTGCCTGTCGGAGCCAGGAATCCAGCGGGCAGCAGGATGGTGTCCCCAGCGATCCTGGCGGCTCCGCCGTGCCAGTGCCGGTCATGAAGAGACAGTTCGGGCGTGTGCCGGGGTCCCCTCAGCCCGGACTGCGCCTTCGTGAAGATCGCAAAGCAGCCCCTTCCCTCTCCCTCGGGAAATCGTCCTCCCCTTTCCCCGGGTCAGACGGGAGCCCGCGGCCCAGGCTCCCCTGGTGGGCGAGGTCCACAGCCGGCGCCCACTCTCAGCCGCCCTGACCCTACCGAGCTGTCATTCACGTGCAGTTTGCTCCACAGACTCAGTGATTGACACCCTGCCATGTTCCAGGACGGACATAAGTGTCTTAAACTCTGTTTCCGGGTCCATGGTGCCGTGAACAGTTTTGGAAGCCAGGATGGTGTCCCCAGGGATCCTGGCTTCACAAAGCTTAACGAAGGACCCTGCCCCACTCTCCAGCACGGGGCGCCGGGCCCGCGCGCTTCCCAGGTGCTTCCCCCACCGCGGTCTGCAGCACTGCTGGCGGAGTCACTGGTCACTGGCGGGAAGGTGACGTGAGGCCTTCAGCGGGCAGGACGTGGGTGCTGCGTCCAGAGCCGTTTCCTGGAGCTGCACGCTGCTTGCCAATACAAGAGGGACCTCTGGGCAATTCGTGTCCTTCTTCCAAAGGATCTGGGTCACGGCCACGCGCCCCCGCGCACATTCCCTGCCAGGTGATTTCGAGGGATGTTCAGGGAGCGATTTTCCCTCTCTTTTGAATGCATTTGGAAATGGCTGCGTTGGGGAGGTGAGGAATTCTGAGTGCTCCCGATTGCTGGAATGTTCTCCCTAATTTGAAATGTTTTTCCCTCGCAGCTCCCAAGAATTTGCTCAAACGATCCC
This sequence comes from Pteropus vampyrus, assembly GCF_000151845.1. Lineage (NCBI taxonomy): Eukaryota > Metazoa > Chordata > Mammalia > Chiroptera > Pteropodidae > Pteropus > Pteropus vampyrus. Next base: position 129,279 of record NW_011889335.1, on the reverse strand, counting down.
AGTGTTCAGGTTTGGATCACAGCTCCAGCTCTGGCTGCTGCGACCAGAGGATGAGCAGGCAATTTCGGCACCAGATTAAGGTGATAAAAACCTGTGTGTGCATTCTGGGATGTAGCAAAGGAGCGGGGGTCGGCAGTCAGCAGCGCACAGCCATGTGCTCCGGGGACCCAGTGAGACGGACCTGCTTGTGTGATGGATGCAGCGAGGGGCCTGGGCGGTGATGCGCACAGCAGGTGGCTCAGTGAGCCAGGCCCGGGTCCCCTGGGCTTCCCGCCTCCCCCGGTAAACCTGCTGGGCGTCAAGAACAGTGCGGGGGGACTTCTCCCATCTGAGGCTACAAAGTCCCCGAGAACAGCGCGGGGAGACTTCCCCCATTCGAAGCTACGAAGTCCCAGGCCACTGAGTAGAAACAGGTGCCCGTGACCAGGAGCCCCGGATCAAGGAGCTCTGGGAAGCACAGTGGCCACGTGTACGGTTGGAGGCGGGGGGCCGGCTGCGGTGTGACTCTGCCTCCCAGCTGACACGGCAGCAAGCCCCTCCTCGGGGAGCCTGGCCAGCTGCCCCACACATCCCCTGCACTGCAGCCTGGTATGCGTGTGGTGAGCTGGGCAGTGAGCCTGGGCAGCAGGCTGGTCGGCTGAGCCCAGGGGCTGGGCCGGGTCTCGCTGGTTCACCGCCCACCGCTCCCAGGCCCACCGCCTGGCCAAGTGGGAAGTGGGTTCCGCCAGAGATGGTCTCCCTGGGGTGCTGGGTAAAGCCCTCAGCTCTGCCCCGGGGGAATCAGAGGGAAAAGCGCACGGGTACCACGTGGATGGCGTGACCCAGTGCGCGGGCCCATTGTCCGCATCGCCACGTCCTGGGGCTGGGTGACCCGAGGGTGCAAGTCAGACGGAATGTGGTCTCTGATGGGCCTGGCCGCGACGGCACTGAACATGACAGGCGACACGCCCTGGCCAGCGCCCAGCAGATGATGGCGGCAGGAGCCAGGCCCGCTCCTGGGGCAGGACGGAGGGCGAGGGGGACCCTCAGGCGACTGCACAGGAGCCGAGAAGCCCGGGCCCTGCCCCCTGGTGCTCTGGCCGGGACCCCTGTGGTCTCTGAACCCCTGCTTCCGGCTGCAGTCCTCCAAGGGACCCACACTCTGGGGGATCGGCGACCTGTGGCTGTGACGAGACTGCCACCACCGAGGTGACTGAACACGGAAGTGTACCTGTCGCAGTTCTGGAGGCCGGAAGTCCGAGCGCGAGGCGTGGGCGGGGTCGGCCGAGGTACTGAGGGACACCAGCCAGGCCGCGCCCCCCGCTGCTGGTGGCGCCGCTGTCCTCGGTGTCCCCCCGCTGGTCCATGCTGCCTCCCGTCTCGGCCGTCGTCGTCACAGTGCCCGCCGCTGTCTCCGAGTCCTTCTCTGCGTCTTATTGCGACACTCGTTGGATCCAGAGCCCACCTTCGTCCCACAGGATCTCACCTTGACCTTCGATTTCATCTGCAAAGACCTTCTTTCCAAATGCCATCAGGGTCTGAGGCTCTGAGAGCACACGAATTTGAGGGGGGCACTGTCTACCCCCATGGGTGTGAGGGCTGCGTGTCCGGCCAAGAACACTGCCATCCCTGCCATCTGACCCGGAGGAGGAGGGCCCAGGAGCAGGCTCCCCGCCAAGACAGACACTCCTTTACTTCATAACCTCCTTAATTTTTATTTTCATTAAGTCTGATTATTGTAACGACGCTAGTGAACTGAATTCAGAATTGTATCAGGTTTCTGCTGCCACCGTAGTAAACAGAAAAACCCCACGAACTCAGTGGGTTATGACAGGAACGTCTTATTTTACAGCTGCGTGAGTCAGGACAGCAGAGCGGGTGTCACCGGCCTGAGGTCAAGGTATGGGTGGGGTCGGCTCCTTCCGGGGGTGGGGAATGGGGGGGGGGTGGGGGAGGCCACTCTGGCTTCTGGAGCCCCGCCCCCCACAGTCCTTGGCCATGGCAGGTGGAGCCCTCCCCACGGCAGGTCACCCCGTATTCCCCTTCGGCCTCTCTTCCACTTTAATGGGCCCTTCTGACGACACTGGGCCAACTCAGGTGATGTGAGATCACCCGGATCTCAAGGTCAGCTGACCAGTGGCCTTACCTCCACCTGCAAGCTCAGTTCCCCTCACCGCATGACCTAGCGCACTTGCAGGCTCGAGGTTAGGGAGTGGGCACCCCGTGGGGTCTTACACACCCTCCGTCTACCACAGGGGCTCCTGGATATCTTCTTGTTATTGAGGCCTAACTTAATTCCGTTCCTGTCAGATGACATCTGCATTAACTCAGCTCTTTAAATGTATTAAGACTTGTTATGCGGCCCAGCGCATAGCCAGCTATCCCGCAGAACATTCCGTGCACACCTGAAAAGGTGTATTCTGAGTGGTAGGGCACAGTAATTATCAATAAGATCGAGGCACATGATGATGTTTTCACATCAACATTTTAACTAAAATTTTCTCCTACAAATTGCTGAAAGGTGGCTGTTAAAGTGTCTAAGATGGTAAAATTGTCCATTTCTCCTTTTGTCAGGTGCATACACATTTACGATTGTGTTTTCCTGATGAAGTGACTGCTTCATTACAAAGTGTCTCCTTTCATGCTCCCTGTCCGGAGGCCTCCGTTGCTTGATATCACGCGGCCACGCCGGCTTCCTTACGCCTTCCGGTTATGTATCTCCCCAGCCATTTATGCTCAGCCCATCGGAGTTTTCATCATTTAAATTAACTATTTAAAGTACCTATAACGGCTGGGTCTTGCTATTTGTAATTTTTATTTTTAATCGTGGTAAATTACACACAGCATAAAATTTTCCACACTGAGCGAACCGTCATCATCTGCAGTGCAATTCGGCATTCTGAGCGAACAGTTCGCTGGCACCCGATATATTCACATTACTGTGTGACCATCTCCAGAACTTTCACCTTGCAAAAACCGAGCTCTGTGCCCCTTAATCAACAACTCCTCCATTTCTCCCTCCTGCCCCTCGAAACCCCCTTCTACTTTCGTCTCTCTAAATTTGACGACATTGGGTAATTCACAAGAGTGAAATAAATTTAATATGTCTTTTTGTCTGGATTTCCTCACTCAGCCTAATGACTTTGAGGTTCATCCATGATGTAGCAGGTGTCAGAATTTCCTTCCTTTTTAAGGCTGAATAACATTCCACTGTATGTATTTGGCAAACTGTCTGTCTAACCATCCGCCGACGGCTATTTGAGTCGCTGCCACTTTTTGCTGCCACTGTGAACGCTGCTGCTGTGAACGTGGTGCAGACCTCTGTGTCCTTACTTTCCATTCTTTGAGGATCTGTATTTTCAATTTCTGAGGAACTCTCGCACCATTTTCCACCATTTACATCTCCCCCGGTCATGCACAGGGCTCCAATTTCTCCACGGCCTCCCCAATGCTTGTTACCCCTGGTTTTTGGACTGCAGCACCCTAGTGAGTGTAAGGTGGGGGTCTTGCTTTTTACAGTCTATTTGGACAACCTCTGCCTTTTAATTAGAGCGCTCGGTTCACTCATATTTAATGTAATTTTGATATGGTTGGATTTAGGTTTGTCCATTTATTATTTGTTTTCTGTTTGTTCCGTTTGGTGTTCCTCTGTCTCTCATTTCCTGCCTTCTTCTGGATCATTTAAATATTTTTAAAATTCCATTGTAATTAACCTATTGTTTTAGCTATACTTCTTTAAATTACAGTATCAGTGGCTGCTTAGGGATTAAAATATACATAAATACGCATCCTTAACTCTTCGGTCTGGTTAGAGTTAGTACTGGACCGTCATATGTGAAAAGCAGAAAGCTTCTAACTGTATAGGTCCCCTAGTCCTTTATGCAATTGTCACCGTGGGTATCATGTCCACAGGAAATCCGGGCGGCGACGGGGTGGGGCGGGGGGAAGGGCAGAGCCCGCTGCAGCACGGGAGGGGCCGGGCAGGCGGAGAGTGCACGGCGTCACACTCCTCCACAGCTAGGCTCTGGTTCGGTGGCACCTGACACATCGAAGAGCGTTTTAACCAAGCCCCGCTACTACCCCGGCCACGGCCACGCCGCACATTGGCACCTGCGCCCCCGTCACGCGGTCTGGGCAGCGGCTTGGCACCACTAACCCCTCAAGAAAGTGTGTGACAGACCAATGAGCCCAGGAGCCCGTTTCACTAGCTCCCGCTGCGAGAGGAATGGGGGTGCTCGGCCCCCGGGAGGGGCGGCTGGTCCTGTCCCGCGTCCTAAGTCCTCGTCCGGCCACTGCCAACACCCTCCCCCACTGAGGGAGGTGCCAGTGCCCGGTGAGCACACCCCAGAAAGAACAGAGCGACACACGTGCACCTTGCCATCAGGTACCTGTACCCCACACGTCGCCCAGGGTAGGGTCACAAAAGGAAGGTGTGCGGTTACAGGGACAAAAACACCCCAAGGAAGTCAACACGGGCTTATTAATATCAGGCCGTAGGTGACAAGTGCCAGACAATCGGTCAACACGGGGCCTCGTGTCTGCGTGATCCCGCTAACCCATTATGATCTTTCCGAAGTGTCCTTCCGGGGGGCCCAGACCACCAGGCAGGAGGGCAGCCCCTTCCCTTTTATTGGCAGCTAAGCTCTTTACACTCTGACCATATTGCAGCGGGTTAGAAGTCTAAGCTTTATTGTCTTACGTTATTGAAAACCCCGACTCCAGCGGGCGTCTCCCGCAGGTCGCGCTGTGTCTGAGGATACATTCTCATTTTTCCACATACAGAGAGCGTCTGGAGAGAGGCAGAAAAGATTATGACTGTAATATACTTAAATCCAATTTATTTGCCTGGCCAGAAACTTCTACCCTCCACAATTGCTTCCTACCCGAGATGTCGTCTTTAATTCTTTAGTGACAGGAGCATGCGGTGACAGCTCCTGGCAGGTACGGGCATAGGGAGAGGGGAGGGTCCCAAGGCATCCAGGCCAGGGGGTGACAGGAGGGCCCCAGAGTGGACTCCAGGTACCGATCAAAGTTCCAGCTCAGTCCTGGGTTCGCGCCCCAGTGGAGCCACAATCCATGGTCTGTGGCCACGCCCCTCCGAACAAGCCCGATGTCTGATCGCGGAAGCTAAGCAGGGTCGGGCCTGGTTAGCACCTGGATGGGAGACGGCCCAGGAAGCCCAGGTGCTGTGGCATAAATAATAATAAAGAAAGAAGCCTACTCTTTGCTGTTTTGTGTCTACCCCTCTGTTCTCAGGTCCGTAACTGCTCAAAGCCACACATCTTCATCATCCCGACCTACACGTAGCCGATGCGACAAGGCAGGAAACTGGACAGCAAGCGGGCGGACCCCGCTGCTGGGAGGAAAACTGCCCTGGGTGTCAGATCGTAATAGGAAACACTGTCATTTTGTTAAATGTAACGACGGTGTAAGTGACGTCAACATGTCCGTCCCTGTTAAAGATACAAACTAGAGCATTTAAAAGTGAAATAAAACAACGCCTGGGATTCGCTCAGTACATTCCGGAGAGAGGAAGGCAGGCCGGCAAAGCGCTAGCAACTGCTGAGGCTGCGTGATGCCCTCCTCGGCTCTCCACTTTTGAGTACGTCTGAAGTTTCGGAAACACCAGTACTGAAAAACAAGCTAAAAAACTGAGGGAGGTAAGGGGCCAACAGACTTCATAGGTTATCGTCATTTATAAACATCCTGGCATTTTTAGAAAATCTGTGAGAATTAATTGGTTAAAATATTAAAAATAACTGGAAGGTTAGCTGGCCAGATACAAAGCACATTGGTAAGAATGTAAAGCTTGTGCCGGATCCCAGCCACTGGACATATCACTGGAAAACATATTTTTTAAAAGATGCCGTTCACAGTTGCTGCCCAATGCCAAGATGGTGCCGGGTCTCCTTTGCAGGTGGGAGGAGACAAGCCTAACGCCCTGAGCCCTGGGGACAGCTGGGGCCAAGGGGAGTGTCAGCCAAGCCACCAGCATGTGACCAATCACAGAAGCAGAAAGGGCCCACAGGCTCTGGAACTCAGGGCCTCTAAGGGTGCTTTTGCGACAAGTAACAGACACCCAGCTCAAAAACCAGTGTGTGACCATTTAATGTCTCAACTCGCAGGAAGGCCAGAGGCAGAGCTGGCCGCAGGGCTGGCTCGTCCTATGGCTCCCAATGTCACCGAAGGCCCTGTTTCTCTGCTCTATAGTTCTCAGTGACTTCAACATGGCGGACAGGGACGATGGGGACAACATGCATCCTCATTCACACTAAGCGACTCAGACAGCGAGGGGGGGGCAGCGGACAGGAGAGGGGACGTGCGTGCAGGTCCCTCGCTTCCCTCCAGCCCAGCCCACCGGGATGCAGCCTGCTCGCAGGGCTGTGGGACCCGCCGAGGGCCGACCGGCCGGGGGCTGCTGCCGCAGGAGGGGCTTCGTGGGAAGAGAGGCTGAGAGGACCCTGGAGGGCAGGCTCGGGCTTGGGCACAGGTGGGGTCGCCCCAGGGGTGCACGGGGAGGCTCCCATGACATGAGACACCAGGTGGGGGCGCGGCTGGAGAGTGGGGGGCTCTCTCTCAGAGCTGGAAAAGGGTGTAGCCACCCACCGCCCATGCCCCTCGAGCTGTCCGCGCCCTCCCTGCTGCTTGTGCTTCCTCCTCCCCTCCAGCTCCACCCGCCACCAGGGCTGCGGCCTGCGACGGAAGGGGACTCGGCCGCTCCCAGGACAGGACAGGCCTTGCTCGGGCTCAGACCGCGCCGGCCATGGCAGCCGACTCGGCCTGGCTTGAGTGGAAGAGGTGCGTGCCAGTGCCAGTGGCCGGTGGGGTCGCGTGGTGGCATCTCAAGCCCAACAGCCAGGCTGGCTCCAGGCTAACCTCGAACCTGCCATGGGCCCCGGGAACTCAAGCTGCCTCCGGGCACGTGTCCTGGCCACCTCGGAGGGTCTCTGTGCCCCAGGAGGGCCTCCTGCAGGTGTGGGACAAGGGGTGGGACTTGAGGGGCCATTCCTAGCAGCAGAAACACCCAGCTGTGCCCACAGGGGGGCCTGCTCCGGCCTGCCCCCCAACCCATCATCGGCCAGTGGCTTGCTCGGACATCTAGAGTCCTCTGCCTGCCCCACAGAGGGCTGGCTGGGCCTGCTGTCCCTGCCACCCCCAGCCCTTGTCCCCCCTGTCTCTCTGCTCACTGGGCTCCAGGAGGTTGGGAGTGAGGACAAGTGTCCCAGCAGTGCCCCTGAGAAAGTTCTGAGCCTGACCCAGGGGCGGGGGTGTCCTGGGGAGCAGGGCCTAGCCACTGAGGGCTCTGCTGGCGTCTCCGTGCGGGCCAGCTCTGGGGGAGGCACGGACTGGTGCTCACGGCTTCCCCCGCCCGTCCGTGTGAGATGCTCTGCTCCTCCCGCGCTCATTACACGACTCCCCTCCTAGACCACGGCTGTCACTGGCTGCCGGCAAGCCAGGCCCTGCTGCCAGAACCTTCTAGACCAGAAAGGGTCTGCCACTAGCAGGTAACTGGACGGCACGGGCCTCACTCCTGTGCACATGCCCACGGAGCAGCAGCAGCCCCGGGGCCACCAGCATTTGAGGGCCACCTTGGGCGGTACCGACACATACGTACTCGCTCTGAAGAGCGGACATCGCGGCCGCGTGGAAGCCTTCACTCCGGAACGTTCTCGTTCAGGGGCACTCACGCTGGAAGCAGAGGCTTCACACAGTGAATGAAGCAGACGGACAGGTGTGGGCCACCTCCCGCGGCTCCTGCTCCGGTTCCCGCTGTGTGGCAATGCCGCGTGAATGGAAGGGCCAGGTCCTTCGGCCACACCAGGGGGGCCTGGCGGGGGGAAGAGTGGGCGCCCTGGGTCCCAGGTGGCCGGTACGCCGCACCTGTCCCCGCAGCCAGAGCCCCCACCGGCAGGACTGTACATGGGAAGGCAGGCGTTCAGGGGTTCTCACCGCAATTCATTTTAATTACGTGACATAAAAAGACCACCTACGGACGAGACGGTGCTGCCTAAGAGTCTCCAGGTTACTGCAGGGAATACTTCATAACCGAAGTGTGTTTTCCCCGAGGACTTACACTACCATTTGATTTAATTTTTAATTTTTACATTTTAATCAAAAATAGATCAAATGGTGGTGGTCTCTCCGGGGACACATACTTCAGACAGGAAGCTGGCCATGCTCCCTAAACTATGTAGAGCTGCCACCTCCGAGTAAGTCACGGACGGTGCCGTGACCTAGCCCCTGTGACAGGCTGGGCGTGTTCCTGAGGAGCAAGGCCACCGGCAGCCACACCCACTGCCACCTGTCAGGAGCCCGAAACATGGATGAGAGGCGGACTTCGTCAACGCCCCTCCACACAGCGTGGGGCCTCCGATGGCCCCGGAGAGGCCAGTTACGTCTCCCGGGGCAGTCTACCTGTCCAGGGCAGGGTGGTGGGCAGCGTGAATCACCTCTCGGGTCTCGGCGTACACCTGTGCACACTTGCTTTCTGAGGCTCTGCACTCTCAAAACAGGCGATACAACTTTGGGATTGCAGAGGGAGCGCACACACTCTCATCCAGGTGCTTGCAGGAAGGTCTCTCCTCTTCCATTCACAATGGTCACCTGGCTTGTCCCATCGCAGCTCTGCGCTTGGCCTCGACTCCTGCTGGAATCCAGGTTGGCTTCAAGACCAGCACCCCAAGCCGCTGCGTGACCTCAGACCTGCCGTGTGACCTCCAGTGATGCGCTGTGTGTGTTCTGCAGCCGGGCTGGACCCGGCGTCCCCACCTGCAGAGCGGGATGGGCGGGGCTGTGCCCGTGCACCATCGCGGGGACCAGGAGCCCGAAGGCCAGGCCAGGGGAGCACTGGATGCGCGTTCGAAGTGTTAGCAACACCGCTGCATGGACGTCGTGGCTACCGCGGGGGCAGTAAAGGCATCGGCTCGCTTGGCCCAGGGTCGACTCGGGAACCTGAGCGTCGCTCCGAGGCCCGAGGGGGCTGGGTGCTTGCTGGAGAACAGGTGGACAACGGGAGAGGCCCGGGCATCCAGAAGCCCTGCCCTTCCCAGAGGCCGCCTGACGTCCCAACTGTGCCCGCAGCTCTGCAGCCTGCAGCATCTTTCTCAAGGACCTGGACTGTTGTTCCGGGAGTCACCCGGACACCTGTACTCCAGGCCTCCAGGTTCCCCCACTGCAAAGCCAGGAGACCCCGCAGGGCTGGGAGAGGGGCCGGGAGCGGCGAGAGCACGCGCCCGCTTTCTCTAACTCCTGTCCCATTGGAAGGACAGAAACTGGGCCAAGGCAGCCGCGGGAGCCGTCTGGGCCTGACACGCTGGGGTGCTCCCAAGGCCGAACACCCGGAGGCCAGGGGGCAGGCATCTGTGCTCACCACTGGTCAGCCGTCAGCTCTAGGCCGCTGGTCTCGGGGAGTGATGGCGACCACCATGGGGGCGTGCTCTGCAGAAGATCGCCAGGGTGGCGAGGCACTGGCCCGGAGCAAGCAGCCAGGACCGGCCAGGTGCAGCCTGGGCCTCAGGCCTGGCCTGGCCGCAGCAGGCTGCCCAGGGAAGCACGGGCCCCAGCGACGGCCTCGCGTTTACCAGGAACCTTTGGAGCCCCACGACTTGCTGTCGTGGTGTCCCTACGCCAATCCGATCACAGACTCTGCTGCCTGTTCCAGTATCAGGAGCGTCCCGATGAGAATGTGGGATTAAGGCAGAGCCGCGACCAGACGCCAGCGGACAGACCAGCAGCCAACTCGGCCGCACTGCTCCCTGGGGGCGGGCCATCCTCATGGGTGTCACTGCAGCGTCCGAGAATTCTTACACGACATGATGTAGGAATACACGTTCTAAGAATGCTTTCCAAACGTGTCTGGAACGCCGGCAAATACTGGGCGTGGGGCACCATTTATAAACGTCGGCCACCAGACCCGAGTGCCACATCGGGGCCGCGTGCACCGCCTCGCACGTCTGTACCAAGTGTGTCAGTGCGCCGTTTCTGTGAGGACCCAAACTTTCCAAGAGTGAGAGCGTGTGAGAGAACAGACGTGACGCTGCAGTGACCGAAACGGCCATTCGCACGGTTTCTGGGGACGCTGAGCCGGACCTTCGGGTCCTGGCCTCTATGTCCGTGGTGGCTCAGACCTTGCCAGGGCCTCCCAGCAGTAGCTCCGCGTGCCCGGGATGCTGCTGTGGGCTGTGAGACACAGGGGCGCATGGCTCCCTGTGGGGGCCTGGGGTCTGGAGGGCGACAGCAGCCACTCTGGGCTTCTCCGAAGCCTGAACTTTGGGGCCGCGGGTCTGGAGCACATCTGTCAATTACCCTGGAGCCAGTGAAACCTCGGCGTAAGTGGAACCATCTGGAGAGACAAAGAGGCTTTGTGACGAGCCTCCTACTCCGGCAGGACACTGCCCCAACCTGGAGTGCGAGGAGAAACTGCTGGCCGTGGGCAGTGGTGACCATGGAACCGAGCGCAGCGGCAGCACCTGGACGCAGATGGAAAGGCGGGGCGCGACCCTCCCTCCGAGCGCCGCTGCGGGTGACGGGCCTTTCTTCTTAATCGTAGTGAGAACACCTAACACGAGGCCCAGCCTCTAGGGTCTCTTGCTGACTGGAGGCCCCTGGCGCAGGGCAGAGCTCGGGCACGCGGTCAGGCCGCACAACTGGAACTGCGCCCCGGAGCGACACCTGCCCGGCCCCCTCTCCGGCTCCCGGCAAGCACCACGCTCTTCAAGTGGGGTCTGCAGTACGCGTCCTTCTGTGTCCAGTTTACTTCACTCAGCGTAACGTCCTCAGCGTCCACCCATGTCGCATCGTGCACGCTTTTTTCACTGAATAGTGCTCCGTTGTGCGCACACCATGTTGCCTTCATCCATTTATCAGTCAATGGACAGTTCGACAGTTTCCACGTCTTGGCCACTGTGAATAGGGCTGCAGTGAACACGGGGTGCGGGTGTCGCTCTGAGACCTGATTTCGGTTCCTCTGGCTGCGGACTGAAAGCGGGGCTGCTAGTCGTACGGCGGGGCCTATGCTGAACTTTCTGAAGACCCGCCTACTCTTTTCCAGATGGTGGCGCCATTTTCCATCCCTACCGACAGCGCACACAGGCTCTGACGTCTGCACGTCCTCCCTGATGCTCGCGTACCTGTTGTGTTTTTGGTCACAGCCATCCTAAGAGGTGTGAGCTGAAAACTCACTGTGGTTCTGATCTGCATTCCCCTGACGACTAGTGGTGTCGATCATCTTTGCACTTACCTGCTGAAGGCATCACGCCCTTATGCTGCCATGTACCAGTGTAAACAAAGACATTCAGACCAATGGAACGAACGAGAGCACCGAGAAACACACGCCTGCACACACGGCCAGTGACCTCCGGCAAAGATGCGCAGACCACACGGCAGGGAAAGACGGTCTCTTCAACAAACGGGGCTGGGAAAATTGGACGCACGTGCGAAATAAGGATATTGAACCCTTAACGTGCACCATAAACAAAAATAAACTCAAACTGACTTAACTATGAGACCCGAGACTCTTTAACTCCCAGAAGAAAATAGAGGAAAAGCTTCATGACATTGGTCTCGGCAATGAGGTGGCAGAGAGACATTACCGAAAGGCAGGACGCTTCACGACAGGCGACAAAAGCAAAAACAGACAAGCTGGACTACATCGAACTAAAATCCTTCTGCACAGCAAAGAAATGATCGACAGAGCGAAACGGCAGCCTCCAGAAGGGGAGGAGAGAGATGCCAGCCACTATGTGAGGAGGCGAATTTCCAAAATATATCAGTCACTCTCGTAACTCAACAGGGAAAAGACCCCAATAACGCATTTAAAGAATGGACTGAGGACTTGAATAGACACTTCTCCGAAGAGGACACGCACAGGGCCGCCGCTCACTTCTGATGATCCACAACATTCAGGGGCCGGAAAAGGCATTTGTGACCCAAGATTAAATTTCTTCAGACTATTGAGAGGCCTGTCAAGAATGTTTGAAAAAATTAAGAGATTTAAAGCTCCATGCACTGGCCTCACCCGAAGGGCGGCCAAACAGCACACGTCGCCTTAGCTGCCGCGCACGTTTGTGGCTGATGGCCGCGTCTTGTACTTTTACTCCTTTCGATAAAGGTCATAGCTAAACGTGGCTTCAGTTTGTAACTGTTCTCACGTGCGTGGATTTAGATGTCTGTGAAGAAACTTCTCTGTCCCGAGCTGGGGCTCGTGTCCGTGGCACTCGGCAAACGTGACCGGCCTGCGCTGACCGGAGCGGGCCACATGCAGAGCGGCAGGCTGCGCCGCAGGCCTCCGCCGCTTCCGGACGCGCGTCCTCACCATAAGCCAAGACGTGGCCACGCTGCCACCGGCAGGACAGGAGCGCTCCTGGAGAACCACGCACGGGCTCGAACGTGGCAGCTGTCGTACGGTGAGCATTCTCCGCGGGCACGCCAGGCGCTTCGCCCAAGGTGCCCAGTGACCGCTACAGTGACGGTAAGGGGGTGTCAGCCCCAAAGTCCAAGGAGGGAACCCAATGGTCTGAGGAGCCCCAGCTGGGTCTGGGACAGCCGCGGGGAAACACACTATGCATTCTGTCCCCATCAGTCACTGTGGTGCCCCATCACTCGTCACCAGGTTACAGGACGTGTGCGGCCTCTTTCTGACCACCTAGTCCAGCGTTCCGACTGCTCGGAGCCAGCACCGTATATGACGCCTACTGGCCATCCTGGCTCCGCACCGAGCTGTTTGTCCCCAGAGGGACTGGAAACTGAGGGACCTGATTTTGTGGCTGACGCTGAGCAGCCCCCTTCCTGGCGGCCACCTGGGGGATGTTACTGCTGAGTTTTTGAGACAGAGCGTTTCTTACCTAAGCTGGGGGGTCCGAGTGGGGAAGACTCGAGGCGGAAATGCGCCACGGACCCAGAGATTCCAGCTCCCTTCATCTTCTTGATCAGCTCTGCCCCCCACGTGCCACGCGGGGGACATGACAAGTTCCACGCAGGCTGCCACTGTCTGTGACCCTCCCCTGCAACAGTGACT
>NW_011889335.1:114300-115970 GCF_000151845.1 Pteropus vampyrus | reverse complement strand
CTATTGAGAGGCCTGTCAAGAATGTTTGAAAAAATTAAGAGATTTAAAGCTCCATGCACTGGCCTCACCCGAAGGGCGGCCAAACAGCACACGTCGCCTTAGCTGCCGCGCACGTTTGTGGCTGATGGCCGCGTCTTGTACTTTTACTCCTTTTGATAAAGGTCATAGCTAAATGTGGCTTCAGTTTGTAACTGTTCTCACGTGCGTGGATTTAGATGTCCGTGAAGAAACTTCTCTGTCCCGAGCTGGGGCTCATGTCCGTGGCACTCGGCAAACGTGACCGGCCTGCGCTGACCGGAACGGGCCACACGCAGAGCGGCAGGCTGCGCCGCAGGCCTCCGCGGCTTCCAGACGCGTGTCCTCACCACGAGCCGAGACGTGGCCACGCTGCCGCCAGCAGGACAGGAGCGCGCCTGGACTTGAACGTGGCAGCTGTCGTACGGTGAGCATTCTCCACGGGCACGCCAGGAGCTTCGCCCAAGGTGCCCAGTGACCGCTACAGTGACGGTAAGGGGGTGTCAGCCCCAAAGTCCAAGGAGGGAACCCAATGGTCTGAGGAGCCCCAGCTGGGTCTGGGACAGCCGCGGGGAAACACACTATGCATTCTGTCCCCATCAGTCACTGTGGTGCCCTGTCACTCGTCACCAGGTTACAGGACGTGTGCGGCCTCTTTTTGACCACCTAGTCCAGCGTTCCGACCGCTCGGAGCCAGCACCGTATATGACGCCTACTGGCCATCCTGGCTCTGCACCGAGCTGTTTGTCCCCAGAGGGACTGGAAACTGAGGGAACTGATTTTGTGGCTGACGCTGAGCAGCCCCCTTCCTGACGGCCACCTGGGGGACGTTACTGCTGAGTTTTTGAGACAGAGTGTTTCTTACCTAAGCTGGGGGGGTCCGAGTGGGGAAGACTCGAGGCGGAAATGCGCCACGGACCCAGAGATTCCAGCTCCCTTCATCTTCTTGATCAGCTCTGCCCCCCACGTGCCACGCGGGGGACATGACAAGTTCCACGCAGGCTGCCACTGTCTGTGACCCTCCCCTGCAACAGTGACTAATTGAGGGAAGTTAACACAGTCGTCACCCCGTGTCACTGTCCACTGCCTCTGCCCTCCAGTAACTACGGACGGGGATCCAGGAGTGCCACCAACCCTTCCAGGACGACTCAGCACGGCCGGAAGGAATGGCCCATCCACACGGCTGTCAGGGACGTGTCCCCCAGACGTGGGGACTGAGGTCAGCCCCGCCGTTTAGGACCGTTTGCCTAGAGAACCCAGGGAGGGGGCTGTCGGGGTCCCCACATCGCCCCAGGGTTTCCAGTGGCTGGAGAAGAGGACGTGGAGGACAAGTGATCAGTTAGTGTTTGGACCGGCCAGTTGGTGACTCATGGGAAACGAGGAAAAGAAACGGCGCCGTCGTTCAGGGCACAGGGGAGGCCTGGGTCACCGAGTCTCGATCTTTCTGTTGTGCTAAAACACACACGACATAGAACTGATCATTTTAACCATTTGTAAGTGTACATTTCACTGGCATTCGGCACGTTCACACTGTTGTGTAACCGTCACCACCATTCATCATCAGAACTCTGCCGTCCTCCCCAGCGACACCCCGTGCCCATCACACACCCCCAGCCCACAGCCCACTCCGTCCGAGCCCTTCCAAGCTCGCCCTA
>NW_011889335.1:98550-113120 GCF_000151845.1 Pteropus vampyrus | reverse complement strand
GCCCCCACCCTACTAGTACAGTGAGGACAATTCTCTCAGAGGGTGTTCTGAGGCTTTAATAATTAAGCACAATGCTGACATATGCTGCTCAGTAAAGAGCAGCGGCCTTCCCTTCACATTTGGGGCAAAAATGCGCTATTGAGTTTTAAATAGCAAATTTTCAGGAAATAATCTGGTATGACAGTTATAATCAGAAAAAATAATGGAAAAAGGATTGCCTGGGATCTGAGTTTAAAGTGCAAGACTTACACTCACGAAACAAAAACCAAAAAATAAAATGGGAGCTGTTTGACACAGTGAAAGGTGTTTATCACGGTAAAATGCTTCACGTCTCCAGGTAATGAATCTACTGCTCCTCCTGCAATTAATCAGTAAATTTAGCACAAATCCAACTGCTGCTATGCGGGTTTTATTTCCCTAATCTGACACCGTGTCCTAAGGTTGATCCAGAAGAACGAGAATGGGAGGAGACCGGGCAAATTCTGAGAGGGGGCAGCGGAGACAGAGAAGGAGCAGCTCCCCGAGCGCACACGCCCGGCACGCGCTTGCTCGCTCCCCTGCACACGTGTTCAGTTTCGATGACGAAGCCACACATGTGCACGTGCGCACACACGCAGTGCCACAGCCGCCAGGCGAGCGACACGCGTCAAGGAACAGAAAGACTGCAGAGGTGACACCCACGGCGCGGGTGGGGTTCACAGTCCGGCAGAGGCGGGGTTAGAACAACCAGTTAATGTTCGGGAGAAAAGTAAAGTTAGGGACATTGCCCTCTATGCCTCCCTCAAATCTGTAGCTAGAAAAAAGTTTAAATGTTAAAAATAAAATCACGATCATGCAAAAATGTAGATATATGAGTTACATGTCAATTCGTATAAGGCACACAATCCTGATGAGAGGAAGGCCTTTCTTGAATGATTCTAAGGCTAGAAACCAGCAGGAAAGAGGCCAACGGATATGTCTATGTGCGGTTAAAAATTTCTGTCATTAAAGATCATTGAAAAGAAAGTGAAAATTATAAGTTGGGAAAAATATGTGAAGCATGAGAGAAAAATGGAATTAACACCCTTAATATATAAACAGCTCTTAAAAATAAATTAAAAAAAGACATACGCCCCAAAAGAAAAATGGGCAAAGATGGGAATTTTACAAAAAAATATGCACATGGCCCAAAATCTGTCAGAAATGTAATGCTGTACACACAACTTAAAACAACAAAGTCAGTAGCAAAGATCAGAATGGCAAGGATCGAAAGGAACTTTGGCCAAAAAAAATCAAAAGTGAATCTGATCAAGTTTCTGGATCAACTACCAATTTTTAGGAAATGCAGAGGTAAGAGGGGCGGGTGGAACGTGGGGGACGCCATGAGCGAGACTCGACGGACAAACTGGCTTCCTGAAAACACACGGCAAGGGGACAGGACGGGAACGGGGAGACTGGCCAGGTCGACCGGTCAGGTACATGGACCTCACCTGGGCCCCGATCCAAGTAAGTCGTAAAAACAAAACAAAATACAAGCAATCATTTATGAAACTGATGAAGCACGTACAAATGTGATCACACACTAGAGATTTCATAATACAAAAAATTTTTGTAACTTTGGTTTGAGGAACGATAATCGTATTGTGATTATGCTCTTAAAATGTCTCTTTGGGACAGCGCAGGGGACGTGATGTCGGTCTCCACAGTTAGACGCCACAGCGAAAACCCAGGGGAAGAGGAAAAACTTCATTTTAATATCAAACGGGTCTTGTGTCTGGTAATGTCAGTGAGAAAATCACACGGAACAGAATGGATACTAGCTTTTAGTCAAATTCAGTTGAAGATCATAGAGCATTTTAAGTACAAAAATAAGTCTTTTCGCTAGAAAAGAATCCATAGGCAGCCCTGGATAACCCACAAGACCACGGGAAGGGGAACAGTGGGGCGACATCTGGGTATGGCTCCAAAAGGCCCAGGGGTCTCAACCTCCAGGAAGTCCGACACCACGTCTTTTAAACTTTTCAGCAATGCGACTGATCCCCTTCTCAGCCAAGACGCAGCGGGAGGCGGTGCGGGGGGTGCCAGCACCCTGCAGGCTCCGCAAGGGGCTGGGACCTCCTGGCTCGAGCGCGGAGGATGCTGGGTTACCTGAACGAGGGGACGGGTGGACGCCCACGGCCATCGTGAGAGATGGACATTCGCCGTCAAATGGAGGTTTGAAACCAAAGTTGAAATCCTCCTTGACCAACATGCATCTTCTAACGACTCTCGGTGTGGTTAAAATGTCCCTGGAATGACAAAACAGCACACGTGGGAGTCACTTTCCGTCGGCTGGATCCGGCCACCGTGGCCGAGCGCTCACCGACACAGCCCTGCGCCTCAGGTGGCTGGGCACCCCTGTGAGTGAGGCTGCTCCCTGGGGCCAGCGCGGTTACGGGGTGCACGGGGCACGCTCGCTCCCCCAGCGCCCCAGCGACGCGGGCTCCGCAGTAAGGTAACCTCACGGTTTCCTGGTGCGCGTCACAGCTGTTCACACTATATTGTAGTCTATGAAGTGTGCGATGATGGCATTATGTCTAGAAAATAATGCATACACCGTAATTAAAAAATGCTTTATTGATAAAAACTGCTAACCATTATCTGAGCCTTCGGCGGGTCATCATCTTTTGCTAGTGGAGCGTCTGGCCTTCCATTTGTTAAAAACAAACGCAACGTCTGCGAAGCATCATAAAGCTAAGAGCAATACAATGAGGTATGCCTGCAAATATAAAAACGTTATAATTAAGACATTTAAAGCACTTCCTCTAGCGGCTATTACATAGAATGTTCTCAATAAATGTTATTTCTTTTCTTGGCTATGAGCGAAAAAATGAAAATACCGTCCAGATGCTATGAAACGGAACTTAGTGGTGATGATAACTCCTGAACCGGGATTCAGCACAGGAGCAGCGCGGCGGCGCCTCTCGGGGGTAGGATGTGGAAGGTCAGGGTTTCCGCACCATCCCCAGGGCCTGCTGCCTGCCCCGCCTCCGCCCCGTGTCCTGGAGCAGGCCGCGAGACTCCTCACCCTCACCCACAGAAATAACTACGGGAGCCAGATGGCTGATGCAGAAGGTGGCCAGACGCTGTGCCACCGTGAAATGAGAGGTCTCGTCCAGAATTTAGAAACCCTTTGTCACAGTTGGCCATTATACTGGAGAAGAACAGCGTGGCTCCGTGACCCACTGGCAGAGGCCACCAGGGCAGCCCCGCTCCCCATGACTGCACCATGGTGGCTGGGCATCCTGGGCCAGCTGAGGCCAGGAAGGGCAGGGTGGGCCAGCGGCGGGGAGAACAGAGTCCACTTGACGACAGCGCCCCTCTCCCGGAAGGTAGGTGCTGCCCTGTGACACGCGACCTAACAGGAGGGCCTCAGGCCTCACTGACAGCATGGGAAGCGGCCCCCAAGCTCATCTCAGCTCAGGGGCCCACTCCATATGGGTGACTCATTCAGGTGACGGGAACGATCCTGCAGGGCCAAGTCGACCCACTGAGGGGCAGGGGAAGGCCTGACACAGGGAGCGGTGTCCCAGGACGAGGGCGCCCCGGGCTGTGAGAACAGCATGAGGCCGGAGTGTTCCTGGGCCGGAGAAGCCGTCCGTCCGTGACGATGGCGCACATGGGGGGAACTGGGGGACCTGTCTGTGGAGTCGGGCTGTGTCCCGCCTGTGGAAGGCCCTGCCAGCATGATTAGTCGGGGCTGCATGTCCTCACGGGGCCTGTGCTTCCCACAGCCTCGGACGCACATGCGTGACAGGTGCCTCTTTCCCGGAGGGCATTTTACGCACGCGACAGCAGGGTCTCCAATAGCCTGACGCACGCCGAGTCTCCAGAGTGGGGAATAGGTGCGTTTCTCAAATGCTTTCCTCACAAGACCCTCGGCAGCAGGACCCTGGGGTGGGGGTTGCAGAGGCGAGTCGGGAGGCTCCCAGCCACTCCCGTCACCGAGGGGCCCCTGTCTCCTCGCGGGCCCCTCTCTGCGCACAGCCCGACGCTTCCTCTCTCTCTCCCTGTGATGATTCCCTCGAAGATGCTGACTGCAACTCGCGAGCCTTTCCGAAACGCCCCATTCACTAAAAACGTCCTGCCTGAGCTCTCCTTCGCCCGTCTGGGGGGCTGGCAGGAACGGTGAGGCACACGGGTACACATCGCACTCGCCGAGCAAGCGTCAAAAACCACAGAATCCTGACAGGAGAGAGAGGAGACACCTCAGGACAGGGTCCCCGATAAGCTCGACAGCTGACGTCTCATCGGAAAGACGGGGTCGGGAGGCGGTGAGATGACCCCGTTGGACAGACCATCGATCGAGAATTCTACAGCCAACAAAGCCAGCCTTCGAAACTGGGAGATCAGGCCTCCCCAGAGAAACAAAGGGACAGACCCTGTCCCTGGCAGGTCTGCCCTCCAGGAGGTACCAAAGAGGCTCTTCGGGTTGGAATTAAAGACCAGACAGCAACTCAAATCCACATGAAGAAACAAAACGATGTGACTGGGATTTTTTTCTAATTAATTATTACCAATGAATGAGGTTCTCTTTTCACATTCCGTTTTATGCTCAACGGCCTCGATGAATATTAGGTCTAGGAGTTTTACCTGTATATTTCTCGGATTTTCTACGTAGATAATTATATAATCTGGAAGTAATTTAGTTTTTTTCCCCAATTCTACACCTATTGTTGCTTTATTCTTATTGTGTCAGCTAGTACACTAGGACACTAAGCAGAAGTGGTGACAGCAAGCGGACTTGTCTTTTCTTCATCAACAGAAACGCTTCCACTAAGTATGATATCCCCTAACCCTTGTCAATCCTGACATTTCCGGTTTGCTAGGCTTTTGTCACGAATGGGATTTGCAGGTGACTGAACACGGTTTCTACATCTACTAAGATGATCCTTTGTTCTTTCTCTTTTGATGGGAAGAAGCCATCCGGGTGTTCCTTCGTGTAGGATTTATCTTTAACCTGTAAAACCACCTGGGATGGTCCAGCTGTGTCCCACACAGGCAGCCCACGTGCACGCACAGGTGCGGTCCCTTTAGTATTTCGAAGATGTTCCTCCAAGGACTTCTAGTGGCGACTATTACTGATAAGCGGCCTGTTGCCAGTTAAATGGCTGCTCCTTCGTGGATGATCGGTCACTGCTCTCCGGCAGCTCTTCAGTCTGTTTCACTACAATGGACGTGTGGCTGCACGGCGCCCGGGACGCACCACAGTGCCCCAGGCACACGAAAACGTGCAGACAGCAGTATAAGCAACAGTTACGACCAGCACACGGCTTAAGAGGTAAAACATGAGCTGGAAGTGACAGGCCCTCTCTCCCTCAGCAGACGAAAGCCTCGCCCTGAACTGGACGCTTATCGCTCTCAGGAATGCTAGCCTTTCATTTCACGGGCATCAATATTTCACTTTTAAGACTGCGCCTGGATGGGATGGTTCTATACATATCCTTATGTAGTTTTTTTAAGTCGATTCATTTTCATTGCCGTGTATAATATTCCATTGAATAAATGTACCCCATTTACGTATCCATTCTCCTATTAATGGGCAACCTATTTCGGTTGATCCTGGGTCTGCGAAGCACACCATGCCGCAGCGATTACTTTGCACACGTTTCCTTGGACACCTGTTGGGTATACACCTGGGACTGAAACACCTAGGTCACAGGGAACACCCGCCATCACCATTACGAGGTACTTGCCCTCCCCGTCACTGCGCAGCGGACACGCCTCCAACGAAGTGGACGGACCCCAGCTCTGCGCCCTCGCCCACACTATCAGCGGATGTTTGACTTTTGCTAATTTGGTTCTTTAATTTGCACGCCTTTAATTACCTTGAGGTTAAACATCTGCTTGTATTTACTGACTAATTGGGTTTCCTCTTCGCTTGCCAATTCATATGCTCTGCCCATTTATCTGTTACTCTCTATTCTGTGTGTTGTAAATGCCTTCCCTGCTTTATGACACATTCTTAGATAGCAATAGCGAAAGGACATTCCGACATGCAACACCTTGATGCGCACAAATGTATGAAAATAAACCCATGGGTTTATCACATTTATAAATCCAGCTTACTTCATAAGTATATTCGCCCATATTCTCTACCAAAAGGTTTAACTTGATTTTTTAATTTGCTAAAGGTTCTTAACCTTTCCCTACCCCCCACGATTGATTTTCATGTAAAGTAGAGATCTAAGTTTTATTTTTCCTCATATATGGATAGCCAATTGTCCTACCACAAATTAAATAGTACCTTCTTCTCAACTGACCCATATTATCTTCTCTATAACATATCAAGCCGCCATATGCAGGTTTAAAGTCCTTGATTTTACTTACTGGTCTATTTGTCTATTCCTGGGCCAATAAAACATCGTCTTAATTATCAGGGCTTTGTAATATATCTTGACATCTGACAGGTGATCTTCCTCACTTTGTTTTTTTGCTTCAAAATTGTTTGGTTTTCTTCAATTCTAGGAAATTCTCAGCCATTCTCTTTTCAAAAGGAATTCTTCTCAAATCTTTTCATCCTATTTTCTTCTTCTAAATTCTTTCCTTCTGGATTTCCTCATGGACCTTGTCATTCTTTCCTCTATGACTCTTAGTCACACTTTCAGAGTTTCCATCTTTTTATCTCTCTTGCTGTATTTTGGACAATTTCCCCAGATCTATCTTCTAATTCACAAATTCTGTCTTTAATTGCGTCTAACTTTTTTTAACTTCGATAACAATATCGTTCACTTTTAAAAGTTCTTTCAACTTTCCAATTACTTTTTTCATACTGTCCTCTTCCTGCATTATGGCTTTATTTCTTCTTTAGTCACTTTTAAAAATTAAAATACTTACCTCTACAGTGAACTTCAGTTTCTTTTTATTACTTCAGGTTCTTGGAGGTTTGTATTCTGTTTGTTGTAGTTCCTGATCCCCGCCCCCCGCCCCCCCCGCCGCCACCAAACCACGGTGACTTGTTTATGTGTTTTTTTCCTTGTATCTCACCCCCGGTGTAGCTGTTCTGTCTCTGAGTCCTGTGGGCTCTGGGTGGCAGAAGCCCACAGGACAATGCTGCCTTTGCCACTACCCAAGACCTTAAGGACTTCAATAGTGGCATCTACTTTTATGTTAATGCTTTGGCTTTTGGTTCTTATACCACTGAGACAATAAAATTGGAGCCCACACCCACGTTCGGCCTGGTATTTTAACTTCTCCCCTTTTAAAGTAGAGCAGACTTTCAGGCTCTGAACTTTATGCAAGGGGCCAAATTCTAGCTGCCAGACTCCCACGGCCTAAGTCACACCCGTCTCTGAACATCAATCCAGGGCCAAATCCAACAAAGGCCAAGACCCGAGGACAGCCGCCCGGATGCGCTGTAGCTACTGCTCTGTTTGCTCTCTCTCCACTTACGAGCGCAGCTGTGTATTTCATGCTGCCATCTGATGTCGTCTGAAGCACTGGGGGTGGGGGGGGCACCGCATCGGCTCCGTCTAACATGCTCGTAAGACGTCTAAACTGTACTTTTCTTAAAGTGCCAACTTTTCTTCCATTTCGCCGTCCCGTCACAGTCTAACATCTGCATTCCTAGAGAAAGAAATTTGTTTTGTTCTCATCATCTGAAGGCTCCATTCCTTCAGAGCCTGGAAATGATCAAAATGAATTAACATTTTTAAATAACTCTATTTTTCTGGTATCCACATATGAGAAACGTTTCCTGTCAGAAGCTCAATGTGAAGATTTTGTCAGCAAGCCTGTTCAAACTCATCAATCTGAGGATCCACAGTCGGCTGCACTGACCCAGCCAAACTCTCCTGCTGGCCAGTTTATTCTTCCAGTTTAAACAGTCCGGCCCTGGGTCCTGGCCCAGAGGCTCTCACTGTGTCTGGGGATGACATTCATGAAGACCTGCAATCTCCTCGCTGCACTTCTAAGGGGTGTCAGGGCAGGTCGCTGCCCCCAGCGCGGGGGAGCGATGCTGGCACACTGGCTGTCAACACACACGCCGCCAAGAAGAGCAGGAGAGGCCGCAGCCCAGCCGCCTATCAACCATGGTGCCCAGCAGGCCGATCGCTTAACCCCCATGGACCTCGTTTCCCTTATCTGTGAATCGATGGGGCGAGGCCGATGAACTCCAGGTTCCCTGACAAACCGAGGGGAAAACGCACTCAGCACAACGGGATCTGTGCAGACGATCGATGAAGCCCGCTGAGCCCTCCATGGCTGCGTCTTCTCCTCTCGGGACGTAAGAGAGAAGAGCGGACGAGAAACCGGCTGTGGCTGAAGCGGGACCCAAAGAGCGAACCACTGCGCGTCGCTCTCTCGTAATCTACGTCAAGGCACTGCAGGCTCTTCCTTGGCCTTTGTCCTTGGCTTGACACCTGGGCCTCATGGATCGAGCACAGGCAGGACCGCTGCCGCCGCTGCAGGTGCTACACATGCATGAAGCCATCGCCAACGAGACAGGCGAATGGAACACAGCATCCGGAGACGAAAGGGGTGCAAAGAAAAATATGTGTCCATTTAGAACCTGAATGATGACCATTCGGGGCTCCCTCTGCCGTCCCTACAGGGGAAAAGGGAGGAAAGGTGAAGCCAGCGGCGGGCTCGGGCCCAGCGCCCCTCCCCGGCCGCCCGCGCTGCTCCTGCGGTGCCCGCTGGTCTTCGCCACCCCACCCCGCTGCCAGGCGACAGAGTCGCGGCCACCAGGTGAGCAAGACAGAGGCTTATGCAGACTGCTCACTTCGCATCTGCCCTCAGCTCTAAGGAACAGGCCCGCGCCCAAGACCGGTCTGCTGGGAGGTGCGGGCGGAGCTGGTCTACATCACCAAGAAGAGTCGCCTTCTCCCTGTTGGCTTTCAGGTGGCAATGCTCTACCGGTTTGGGTAATAACACCCAATAAAGCGGGTGAAAGAAAGCAAACGGACGCCGGCGACAGGCGACAGCAAAGGCCCGTGTAACACACGGCTGGGCCCGGCTCTGCCAGCACCCACAGCGGAACCCGAGCCTGGGGGTGGGCGACCAAGACCAGAGTCCTGCGCCGAGGACAGCGTTCTCTCTTTTTTCCGTTCGTTGGCTGATTAGCCCAGGGAGGGTCCAGGGAACAGGAACCGACCGAGGTATTCCCAACGGAGGGACGCTGACGCGACCCCGCTGCACAAGCAGTGAGAGAGGAGAGAAGCCACGCGCAAGCGGGGGGTGGCCCAACGCCCCGCGGCCGGAGGGCAAAGGGAGCCCCGGCACCCACTAGCAAGTGCTGGGCCCGCAGGGCCACCCCTGCGGGAGCTGTGACCCTGGAGGGAGGACAGAAGGGAAGCGAGGAAAGCGGGGTGCTCGGCTTCCTGCCCAGCGTCTCCACGAGACAGAGCAGGGGACACACGGCTGGGGACGGAACTGAGGGAAAGTGGCTGTCTGCCCGTCATGTGGGCCCACTCATCCCCGAGGCGGCCCCTTCCCTGGGGAGCTAGTGTGTCAGAGAGCAGGTACCACAGGGAACCCACGGTGCCGAGGGGACAGCACCTGCCCCACCACACCCTAAACCTGCTCTCCCTCTAGTTTTCCGTCTCACAATGCCACCCCCTTTTCACGTGTCCTTTTTATCCTGGAGACCCTCATTAGGCTTCATTTGACGGCTCTGAATATGCAAAGAACGGGAGGATTCCCTTGTCACGCTGGGACCCCACGGGCTGAGCTGGCCGACAGAGGATGCCTGCTCCCAGGTCATGGCCCAGCTCTGCGACGCCCTGGGGAAGGCCAGGCAGCCTGCCAGTGACGGCGGCCACTGGCGCTGCTCCCGGACTGGGAGCGCGGGATGGCGCGCAGCAGACGGCAGCCGGGCCCGGGCGGACACCCCGAATGACGACGCCACGTTCTGTCCGTGACATAAGCAGGTGGCTCGGGACTAGGAGGAGGTGCCCTCAACGACAACCGGTACTACGAGCCGAGCCTTGTGGCAGCCACAAGAAGAAACCAAGGGGGCAGCTACTGCCGTAGTGATGGCTGCAGCCAGCGCCAGAGCAGCCACCGACGTGCCAGCTGGGGACACGAGTGTGAGACCGTCCGAGGAGAAGCGCCTGCCTGCGTGAGAAGGCAAGACCTTGCACTGGCGGAAGTGACTCACGATGAAAAGAAACGAAAGCTCAGGACAGAAGGACAATGGGAACAGACGACTGAGACAGCCACCCCGGCTTCAGAGCAGAGCTGACAGGACCGGCTGATGGCGACTGGGGCGGGACGCACACCGGGAGTCAGGGTGTGGAGGCCCCTGGGGAGTCACACACGGGCCGGCTTCCTACGAGGGACTCCCCACCAGCCATCCGAGTCGCCGCCCGGGTCATCCATGGGGCTGGGCGAGGGCGCGCTCTGCGCACAGGGCCGCGTGTTTGATGAAGCCGTCGAGGCCGGAGCCACTGCCCACCGGAGATGTGTGTTCAGCGCTTCTCCCTGGGACCCCGCGTCGCTAAAAATACTGTTTGCTTCTTGTTTAACACTGAACTTTCAATGCTCCGGAATACAAAAATGGTGTCTATTATTTTAAAAGCTTAGGAGTGAAACTAGCCGCATTATTAGAAAAAGATATGTGCAGCTAGAGTCTGTTCAAATACCAAGAGGCGTGACTTCAAATTCACATTTCAATCTTTGTTGACATAAGACTTCTAGAAATAGCGGCTGTAAATATTAAATCACCCACGCCGCGGTGAAATTTTATTGAGAATAACTACAAATAAAGAGAAACTGATTTTTTAAAGTCGGTTTCTGAAATTTAGATGAAAAAGAATATCGAGCATTAACAAAAAAATGATATATTTACATATCAATGTAGGTTTCCTGTTCATAGATTCATTTCCTATGAAACGTAAGAGGTGAGCTTGGGGAGTTACAAAGGAAGGTAAAACCCTAATCAAATAGGTACTGTTGTTCAAACAGAACATTAGCCAAAATGATCCAATCAGTCGCTTGAGCCAAATTTTTTTCCCTTTCAGCCATTCATGCCAGAACACACGCTCTCGGAGCGCTAGGAATTCACGTTTCATTCCCAGGGTCTGCCGACAGGTGCGGGGTTTGAAAGGCACATTCCACTGACACCGTGAGAGAGCCAGGAGTCGCCGGCATCAGCGCAATGCGCCCAGCACGGGGTCGTGTTTCTCAGGGCGCAACTATCTACTCGCTTTGCAGGGGGTGTTTGGCAGTCACGTGAGGCAGCCTAAGCACAGTAAGTTCAAGTTTCTGGGTCTCTGACTTCCCCACTGTGCAGAGATCCTCCTGAAGATGGGGCACAAAAGGTAGAAAAGCACACCTCTGAGGAGGGGCTTGACGCGAGGCTTTCTTCTCATACTTGGCTAATGACGTCAGAGAATCAGGCTTCCACGGGTGACAACTGACACAGTTTCAGTTCTCGGTTTGAAACAAGCTCATTGCCTATCATTATAAAACACGGTAGCTTGCAATGTGTCAACCGGAGCTCTCCCTAATTTACTGACGCAATCTTGTGGTTATCAAAAACACAGCAATACATTTCTCTAAAAATCTGTAGGGAGCAACAGCAGAAACACACACGCGCACGCGTGCACACGCACACACGCGCACGCGTGCACACGCACACGCACACACGCTCCTGGTTTCTGTGTGGAAATTAAATACAATTCTACTTTATTGCAGTATTAAGATTCCAAATTTTAAATTTAAGAAAAACCCAAGAATTACAGAGGTTATCAAAGATATATTAACTTGTTCTTAAATAAGCTCAAAATTAATAAGGAAGGTATTATTATGCTAATGTACACTTCCTGACAGTCTGCCTGACACAGCAGACTGACAATCTGACTCTGGCCCTGTTAGACCTCTCGTTACTTTGAATTAATGGTGTGAATACTGCGTTTCTCCGGAAGAGTGTGGTTTCTGGGAAGTTTACGGAAACATGAAAGAAAAGCTTAAATAGAGATAATAAAACACAACGTGGGCTCTACTTGGATAACTAAATGAGGGTGGGTCTTTTCTCCCAGATGTCCTCAAAAGACCTCTGTTCACCCTATCCCTTGGCCCGTTCCCCTCCCTGAACCGTGCTTTGAGAAAGAATTGTCAATGTATTTTCAAATTTCTCTTCCTAACTTGAAGCAGAAACACATTAGTCCGCACCCCGGCAGAAAGCTAAGAAGCGCTTACATCAATCTGCACCTATTCATCTACCTTCCTCATTCCTTGGAAACGTAACTGCCACTTTTATCGACTTCGCTTCATGCGCCTGACACTTAAGAGCACGTCTCTGGGCCAGGCGGGAAGCTGCACTTACTGATTCACCCGCAGCGCATCTCCGGCAGGCCCGGCCGCCGCTGCCGCCGCTCCCGCCGCTGCCACCGCTGCCGCCGCTCCCAGGCGCCTGTTCAACAAATCACAGCCACAGAGGCATCAGCACAGCGGACACTTACGCCTTCCCTTAAAACAGTCACACGGGTCCCCAGCTGTTTGGCAGGGACAGGAACCTACCCCAGCGCTCCGTGGCCCCTGGTTGGCGTCTGGCCTGCCCACAGGGAGACGGCCTCCGGGCTGTGCCTCCGGGCCTGGGCTGCCCCAGCTGGCCCATGTCGTGGGGCCGCTGGCCGTCACCTGGGGTCGGCCCCAGTCCTGCGCGGCTGCATCGGGGCTCCTGCGTGCCCGCTTCTGGAACAAACGAAATTTCACTTGAGACGGCCTCCTAAAATGCACATCTCTGATTAAACCTGCTTTCGGAAAACTTCGGCGGCACATGCAGACCCCCGTGGGGCTGGGGCAGTTTATAGGACACTGGAGGGGACCACTTTAAACTTTATCTTCAGGAATAACCGCCATCCATTAAACTTAACCTCATTACTTCCTGCACTGTCTGATACTTACTTAAGCTTTATAGATTTAAAATAGTCATTTTAACAATTTTGGCCAACACTTTCGTAATAAACTATTATGACTGGTTTATTGATATTGAAAGTGTACAAAACCTATACATTTTGTTCAAGGAACTAGTGATACGCTTCGTCACGTTTTTGCCGCGTGGTAAGTTATAACATTTCCTCTTCCTGAACCCAAGAGCAAACTCACCTACTTCGAGAGCCGCACGCCCGGCCCGGCCCGGCCCACTCAGCTTCTGCTCCCCCAGGGACTGAAGAGGGCACACTACGAAGCAACCCTCCAATGCTAGAGAGACAAATGACTCCAAGTTCCAAGACTATGTATTTTGAGGAGTGACATCGTTTTCACCAACATTGATTTGGGGTAGGGGACCCTGGCCGAGGGCCGGGGAGTCTGCCCTGCACTCAGCACCAGCAGTGGTCTCCCGGTCCCTGGGCCCACCGCAGGCGGTGCTGGACAGCTCCCGCCGCAGGCGGAAAACACACCGGCTACACCAGTGCCCGCCGCTCCTTCGGTTACTTGCAAACCAGCCTCATGATTTGTGCCAAATTTTTTTATCATCTATACTATTACTTATTTATTTAATATTTTCTAAATTGACTCCTCTTTATATAATGGATTTATTCACTATAGAAACTTTATATCATGGGTTTAGACTGCTAGTTTTATTATTCTCTAACATGCTTTAAAACAGATACTTAAAGATTAAAAGGAAAAATATTGAACTCTGAGCCCCTTAAGTTTAGAATAATTTCTTAAGCTAAGAGCTTGACCTCCAGGTGGCTGAATACAAGGGCGGCTAAGCAGTTACCTACCTCCCCAGAGTTCTTCCCAAATGATACGAAACTACAGAAAGAGAAACTTTAGAAATTCTGCATCGAACCATACCCTGGGCAAAACTTAAAGACAGAGAATGCCAAATTCTGAAAATAAGGCTAGTAAAACTAGAAACACCACCGAATCCGAGTGTGCGCCAAATAACACAACCACCACCCGATGAAGCAAAGACCACAGCGATGCAAGGAGACACAGAAACACACGAACCACGGGAGATTTAACACACCATTCTCGGCACACGGCAGAGGATCCAGAAATTAAGGAAACAGAAGGTCTAAACACTATCGATCAAGATAGTTCTTGAACTTGATACCCTGATAACAGAGAAGACACATTCTTCTTAAGAACCTATGGCACATTCACAACCAATCATGTATTAGGTCACAAAGAAAACATCTACAATTTCCATAAGGTAGAAATACCGCAAACAACACTTTCTGACAACAATGCAATAAAACTACACATTATTAACAAAGACGGAAAACGGAAAGGCACTTCCACTCGGAGACTTTAACCCCTCCATTTATTGACTCTTAGGTGAAAGAGCAAATACAAACTAAATACAGAACCTGAAAGAAATAATTACAAGAGAAACACTATAGGTCAGAATCTACAGAATGCATTTTAAGCAGCAATTAGAGAAAAGGACACTGTACTATTTTATCAATAAAAATGAAATAAAATTAATGAATTAATAGATCTCGGCTCATAAAAACTAGAAAAAGAACAAGAGAGTAACCCAAAAGAAAACACAAGGAAGAAAACAATGGATAGAAAAGCTGATTAATGAGGCAGAGGTTCTTCTGCCAAAAAATGGTAGATCCAACTAATCTGCATCCTAGTTTTTCTTTTTT
>NW_011889335.1:96420-98500 GCF_000151845.1 Pteropus vampyrus | reverse complement strand
ACGGAAAACGGAAAGGCACTTCCACTCGGAGACTTTAACCCCTCCATTTATTGACTCTTAGGTGAAAGAGCAAATACAAACTAAATACAGAACCTGAAAGAAATAATTACAAGAGAAACACTATAGGTCAGAATCTACAGAATGCATTTTAAGCAGCAATTAGAGAAAAGGACACTGTACTATTTTATCAATAAAAATGAAATAAAATTAATGAATTAATAGATCTCGGCTCATAAAAACTAGAAAAAGAACAACAGAGTAACCCAAAAGAAAACACAAGGAAGAAAACAATGGATAGAAAAGCTGATTAATGAGGCAGAGGTTCTTCTGCCAAAAAATGGTAGATCCAACTAATCTGCATCCTAGTTTTTCTTTTTTTGGGGGCGGGGGGCAGGGGGATTAACGAAATAGACAATCCGCTAGTTAACTTGAGAAAAATGGGTAAAAGAACAGGTACAGACAATAAAAAATGACCCACGGGAAACGACCAGTAAAAACCTACGCCAGGGGGATGGTTTCAGCCACCGCATCACACACGTCCCCAAGACGCTCGCGCCCCCCACGGCCCCCCGCATCTTCTCCGTGTGAAGCAACTGTCTCGTCCCTGGCACCGAGTGTCCTTCTTATTTAAATTTAACTGTACGTTCTCCTACGTACCCTCATTAAATTTAATCTGATTTCCATGTTGTATCCAAGTGTATCGCAATTTATTCAATCACTCTGCCAAATATTACGCTAATCATATTAATCGTCCTCGTGACTTTTGCAAATAACATGGCCTTCTGTATCTTCACCTACATCAGAGGCCAGTATTGAAGAAGAAAAGATCAAGGACCTGGATCTCTGGTTACCTGGTATCTGCTCAGTCCTTACACTGTAAAAAGAGGCGTGATAAGACATGGAAACAGCCGTGTCCTTCACCGGAAGGTGGGGTAAAGATGCGGCCCATACACGCAGTGGGAGGAAGTGACATATTGCCATTGTGACAACATGGGGGGGCCTCGAGAGCGTCGTGCTAAGTGAGATGAGGCGGATGGAAAAGGACAAGAACGGTGTGACGGTGGTGTTCACTCACCATGGGATCTAAAACAGAATGCAGCAAGGGAAAAAAAACCCCACGCTCAGACACAGACGGCGGAAAGGTGGTTAACAGAGGGAAGAGGAGGTGGGGGGAGGACAAAGAGGTAAAGGGGGTCAAATCTATGGGGACAGGAGACCAGACTCCGGCGGTGAGCACATAATAGAGCGCGCAGGTGTCATATTATGAAGTTGTACACCTGAGATTTAATTGTCATTAGCCGATGTTATCAATACACTTAAGAGGCATAAGGTGTTAAAACTGGTTTACTGTCAACTTTTAATAATCTGTGCTGTAGGGAAAAAGTGGAAATACTATACACATGCCCCACGTCGTTTTATACGTAGGTCTCAGGTCTCAACTTTCCCCATCAGTGATGTCACAGTCGGCCACGAAAAGTCCTGTTATTTCCCTTGCCCTTGCTGAATGGCATCAGACCTGCCAGAAAGGAAAGCGCGTGGCACGGGTGGGTGACCGCGAGGAAGAATCCACACTCTCCAGATAAAACCTAAAAGGCTCTGGGACCACATTCCAACCATTCTGTGTGGGGTCGCATAACGCCTGGCACATCAAGGTCAGCAGACCTGTGATTACCCATGGGGACACGCCAGCACTCTTCAGGTGGCTCAGGGGCCAGGACTCAGGCCCCCACAGATGCACAGACACCAGGTGCTGGATGGGGGATGGGCTCCTCCAGGGAATGCAGGGATCACCTGCTCGGGGGCCCTCGGCCAGCTCAGTAGATTAAATTATTCATGTTTTCTGCCATTTACTGCGGATGCCGAGAGTGGGCTGCACATGGCACTGGCTGTACGCGCACTTGGCAAACAATCCAGTTCCTGGGGACCGGCCTGGACCAGAGGAAAACAAGCTGCACAAGCGCTTCGCTCTGGATGCTCACGTCGCATGGTTCACTCTGTCACTCTCTCCTCATAAAGGCAGGTGAGGATGTACCGCCCAACTAAAAAGACATTTGCACCGTGTAAACAAAATGCAAATCCC
>NW_011889335.1:93814-96370 GCF_000151845.1 Pteropus vampyrus | reverse complement strand
GAGGAAGAATCCACACTCTCCAGATAAAACCTAAAAGGCTCTGGGACCACATTCCAACCATTCTGTGTGGGGTCGCATAACGCCTGGCACATCAAGGTCAGCAGACCTGTGATTACCCATGGGGACACGCCAGCACTCTTCAGGTGGCTCAGGGGCCAGGACTCAGGCCCCCACAGATGCACAGACACCAGGTGCTGGATGGGGGATGGGCTCCTCCAGGGAATGCAGGGATCACCTGCTCGGGGGCCCTCGGCCAGCTCAGTAGATTAAATTATTCATGTTTTCTGCCATTTACTGCGGATGCCGAGAGTGGGCTGCACATGGCACTGGCTGTACGCGCACTTGGCAAACAATCCAGTTCCTGGGGACCGGCCTGGACCAGAGGAAAACAAGCTGCACAAGCGCTTCGCTCTGGATGCTCACGTCGCATGGTTCACTCTGTCACTCTCTCCTCATAAAGGCAGGTGAGGATGTACCGCCCAACTAAAAAGACATTTGCACCGTGTAAACAAAATGCAAATCCCGAGGACACACGAAGAGCCCATCGCTTCGCAATAATTGAGAGGGTCACCCGAACAGCATCCTCGCCAGAGAGCACTGAAACAGGCACCCGAATCAGAGGAATGGATAAGATGCAGGAGCCAAAATGCAGAACACAGGGCGTGTTGCCTCAGGGACAGTCTCCCCCGCGAGCCGCTGAGCTGCGTGAGGGTGGCAGGCTGGACAGCGGCAGAGGCGCGACCCGGAGCTCGGCTCCCACGCCGATGGCGGCCAGCCCTTACAGAGCCCAGGCCGTGTGCTCTGGCCAGTGACCAGCAGGGGACAGGGCACAGGGCGCAGCTGGGTGCCAGCACCGCGGGGCGAAATTCGGGCACGTTCCACCCCCAAACCCATTTCTCAGTCTACTGTGGGGAGGACGTGGAGAAGGACGACCAAGGCAGCAGCTTCATGACAGAAAAGCACTGCGTGTTCTCTTCAGTCACAGCAAGAAAATGCCACGTTCTTAAAAATTAAACTGAATTAAACATATAAAAATATATGCTAATATGTGAGTTAAGCACATACTCTGTGAATTAAAATCCCAACGCAAACCACTAGAGCTCAGCAACACAGCTGTGGTCTCCCCCTCTCCACACACGCGCACACATACACGCAAATGCACACGCACACACGCGCACGCGCACGCGCACGCGCCCTTTCATTTCGAAGGTATTCGGAGGACTTTCACTGCTTCATGGAAGATCATTTGCATTATAAACGTGCGATGCTGGTTCACTGAGTCCCTTGCCAGAGAGCTCGCTGAGTGAGGCTTTCTGGCTCAGTTTCGTTTGGATGCCACCACAGTAAAGAAAGTCTGCTTGTGGCAACACCGGGCGGGGCGGACGCTAACGCCCCAAGTGGGGTTAACAGGGCCCCGCGGACGCCGGTTAAAAAAGGATCATGGCTTCCATCAAGCAAAGAGTCCTCCTTGGTGACACTTTTATGTGGAAAATGACCTTGCACATGGGAGGTTCACTCTCCAACACATGGAAACCTGGCATGGTGTCAACTACAGAGGACAGAAGCCAGGGTCCCTGCTCTCGACTCCCAGGGTATCGGGGCACACAGGATGGGTCTGAACATCTAGATGCTGTGCTTTACCCAGCTGTGACCATTTTTTAAGACTCCTCAACTGACTATGCACGCCCACACTCCTGACCCATCCAGCTTGGCAAAGAGAAGGCAGTTTATGAGGAGACAAGCAAAGTGAGCCAGTGGTCACAAGTAGCACTGCTTGCTTACTTCTACGAGGGCCGGCTATCCGAGGAAGACAGCACGGGAGAGCAAAAACCCCACTTTCACTTCTCATTGAAGGAAAAAGACATAAATGTACACGCTAGACTGACTGGGAATTAACTTTACGCTTGCAGTATTTACCAAGCACAATACTCCCCAATAAACTTAAGGATCTTGAAACAATCGAAGCATCCTTCGATAGATGACTGGATAAAGATGTGATACATATATACAATGGAGTGTCACTCAGCCGTCAGAAAAGGCGAAATACTGCCACGTTTGTGACAACATGGATGGATCTCGAGATGATCATGCTAAGCAAAATAAGTCAGACAGAAAAAGTTGAGAACGATATGATTTCACTCACATGTGCAATAGAAAACAAAGCAGCAAATGAACAACACAAACAAAAACTCACAGACACAAACAGTTTAGTGGTTACCAGGAAAGCGAGGGAAGGAGGAAGCAAAGGGGGTCAAATGTATGGCGATGGAAGGAGACTGTGGGTGGTGAACAAACAACAAAATACGCAGATGACATATTATTATGGTACACTCGAAACCTATATAATTTTATTAACCAATGTCACCCCAATAAAGTTATTAAAAATTAATTTAAGAAACATTAAGGATCTCAAGAAAGCAGACATACAAATTTACTTATAACAGGTGGAGCATAACACGCATCCCTTCCCATCGTGAAATACAGTTTACAATGTTTCCACATTTGTTCTCTCATTTGATCCTCCCACTAATTCTGTGCCATAGGAAGGGCGGGGAA
>NW_011889335.1:82138-93764 GCF_000151845.1 Pteropus vampyrus | reverse complement strand
GGAGAGCAAAAACCCCACTTTCACTTCTCATTGAAGGAAAAAGACATAAATGTACACGCTAGACTGACTGGGAATTAACTTTACGCTTGCAGTATTTACCAAGCACAATACTCCCCAATAAACTTAAGGATCTTGAAACAATCGAAGCATCCTTCGATAGATGACTGGATAAAGATGTGATACATATATACAATGGAGTGTCACTCAGCCGTCAGAAAAGGCGAAATACTGCCACGTTTGTGACAACATGGATGGATCTCGAGATGATCATGCTAAGCAAAATAAGTCAGACAGAAAAAGTTGAGAACGATATGATTTCACTCACATGTGCAATAGAAAACAAAGCAGCAAATGAACAACACAAACAAAAACTCACAGACACAAACAGTTTAGTGGTTACCAGGAAAGCGAGGGAAGGAGGAAGCAAAGGGGGTCAAATGTATGGCGATGGAAGGAGACTGTGGGTGGTGAACAAACAACAAAATACGCAGATGACATATTATTATGGTACACTCGAAACCTATATAATTTTATTAACCAATGTCACCCCAATAAAGTTATTAAAAATTAATTTAAGAAACATTAAGGATCTCAAGAAAGCAGACATACAAATTTACTTATAACAGGTGGAGCATAACACGCATCCCTTCCCATCGTGAAATACAGTTTACAATGTTTCCACATTTGTTCTCTCATTTGATCCTCCCACTAATTCTGTGCCATAGGAAGGGCGGGGAATTTTATTTCTAGTTCATAAATGAGGAACACAAAGTCCAAAACCCATAGCTGGCCTGGTGATCTGAAACGACAGCTGGGTCGCCAGTGAGCTTTCAGTCCAACCGGGGAGATAAGGCTGAAAAATACAACTAAAGAAGCACTAAAAACTAAACGATATATGAAAAAGATTTCAAAACTTAATGTAACATAAACTCAATATAAGTCTACAATAATCAAGACAGTGTGGTACTGGAATAGGGATAAACATAACAATCAAAGACATAGGACTGAGAAGCGAAAATACGTTTATGGTTAATCGACTTTTGACGAGGATGCCAAGACAATCGATGGAAAAAGAATACTCTTTACAAGACATGGTGCTGGCTCGATCCAATATCTACATGTGAAAGGAGGAACTTAGGGCCCTATCACACATGATCTATAAAAATTAACTCAAAATGGATCAGAGATCTAAACGTCAGAGCTGAAAACATTTTCAATGGCGAACCTAGGAGAAAATATCTGTGATCTTGGGTTCGGTCAAGATTTCTTAGACATGACACCGACAGCATGATCCGTGAAAGAAACAAATGAATAAATTAGACATCATCGATATCCAAAACTTTGGGGCTTCAAAAGACACCATTAGGAAAGTAAAAAGTCAAGCCACATTCTGGGAGAAAATTTTATACATCATACATATGTTAAAGGATCTGTATCCAGGATATAAAAAGAAATTGTAATTCAATTAGAAGACAACACAATTTTTAAATGGGCAAAGGATTTGAGTAGTATTTTTTCCAACAAAGATATAGAAAATAGCAATAAGTACATGAAAAGATATTCGACATCTTTAGACATTAGAAAAATGAAAATTACAAACAATGGGATACCACTCCCCACACCCTAGAATGGTTCGATCAAAAAGAGATGATAACAAGTGCTGACAAGGATGTGGGGGAGTCAGACCCCCCCCGCCCCCCGCTCGTGGGGATGGAAAGGGCACAGCTGCTCTGGGAAACAGTTTGGTGATTCCTCAAAATGTTAAGCATAGACTTACTATACAGCCAAACAATTCCACAATTAGCTAGGTATCTTCCCAAGAGAAATGAAAACGTATGTCCATGCAAAACGTGTGTATGAATGTTCTAGGCAGCATTACTTATAAAATCCCAGAAGCGTCAACAACCCAAATGTCCGTCAGCCGATAGATGGATACGCACACTGTGGCCTACCCAGACAATGGAACGCCAGTTACGGACAAAGACGAAGAATGCGCTGATACCCTCTTGAACACGGATGTGCCTCAACAACGTTACCATGCTAAGTGGGAGAAACCAGTCACAAAGGCCAAATAGTAAGTATTCTGGGATTCCATTTAGTGAACTGTCCCGAACAGGAAATCCGAAGAGACGGGAAGTCAACTGGCCGTTGCTTAGGGCCGGGGAGGGAAACAGGGAGTAACTGCTAATGGGTCCCGGTAGCTTTCTGAGGTGAGGAAAATGTTCTGAATCAGATTATGGTGATGTTTACACAACTCTATAAATATACTGAAAACCACCGATCCATGTGCCTTAATTATGCAAATTATACGTAAATAAAGCTCTCTAAAAAAAGTGGGCAAAAAATTTTAACAGTTGACCAAAAAAGATATGAGTAATCAATAAGCACATGAAAAGATGTTCAAAATCATTAGCCACTGGTAGATACCAACTTCATATCTAACTGGAATGGCTATGTGGCTGTCATCAAAAAGACAGACGGGATGAAGCAGTGGACAACCCAGAACCCTCACGAGTCCCCAGAACCCTCATGAGTCCCCGGAACCCGCGCGAGTCCCCAGTGGGGTGCACTTTGGAAAACAGTTTGGGAGTTTCTTAGAAAGTGAGACACGAACTTACCACAGGAACTGGCGATTCCAGCCCTAGGTGTCTAAGAGAAATGAAAACGTGTCCACACAATGATCTATACGTAAATGTTCCCAATTTTCAGCACTATTTTTATATCTAAAAAGGAAAAGCAGCCCTAATGCCTATCAACTGATGAAAGGGTAAACCAAATGCAGCATGTTCACACTACAGAATATTAGTTCGCAATTAAAAGGAACAAGGTACTGACCTATGCTTCATCACGGATGAACCTCAGAAGCATCTTGCTAAGTGAGCTACGTGAAAGAAGCCTGCAGCAAACACCACATATCATATGATCCCATTTACATAAAACGCAGAAAGAGCCAACGTGGACAGACGGGAAGTAGATTAGCGACTGCTGGAGCTGGGTGGGAATGGGGGTGACTACAAACGGCCATGAAAATGTCCTAACACTGGGCGGTGATGGTTGCACAACCGTGAATGTATGAGAAGTCGCTTCACTGTACACTCTGAAGAAAGCTAAAGGATGCGGTCTTGGTCAGTGCAAGGGCGAGCCCCAAGGCGGGAGCCACAGTCAAGGTGATGAAGGGCGGTGACGGGGCACACCACTGGGGCTTCGCTGGTCGAAGGGTCATTTCTCCTATACAAGTGGTCGTCTGAAACCCCCGGCGGCACGGTCAGCGTGCCTCTCAGTTAAACACCTGCACACGCCCGCACGTGTTCTTCAGCCAAAAAGTACTTGTCGAACACCTACTGTGTACCTCACTGGGTCTGAGCACCTAGTAATTAAAGAAGCAGATTCCAAGTCACGGTCCTTCCAGGGTCACTGCTGAGCCTGACACCTACAAGAGCCCCCAACCCTGGAAAACTGCCTCCTGACCGACACCAACCTTGTTTTGACTTTTCCAGGTCATATGAAATCTGCCAAGAATGAGAAATGACCGAGGCTATGTGCAGTTGGCAGCATGAGCGGGTGTATTAGTTATAAGCAAAGATGAATTATTATAAGTTTCCTTCATCAGGATGGTAGGATGGCTGCAGTCAGACAGTGCGAAGCATCTCAGCAGATTATTACTAAAGTTAAAAATGAGTGAGAGAATTAACTTGTTTCTTGAGAAGTGGGTTACAAGTACTTCGAGCGAAGAGTGACCTCAGAAAGGCAAAATCGGAGTTTCCTCGGGGTCTGCATCATCAGCGGTCGGCATTAGGTCCCCAATGGGGATCCCACCCAGCGGAAGAGCTGTAAAACCTCCAGCCTACACCGCGAACCAAGAAAACGCTCCTGAATTTTCTCACTGTGGAAGTTAGACCCCGTAGGGCTATCGGAATGGGGTGAAGCCATCCACGTTTAAGCGGTTCTGCTGACAAGGGCTGCTTACTTTACAATTTTCAGGTGTTAGCAAAGGTAGGTCTTAAAGTTAGAGCACAGTGGATATAAAATACCCTCGGGTCCTCATTTGGGGGCAGCTTATTCATCAGACCAAGAAACGGTGAAAATGGCAGATGGAACCTCACGATTTATCCACATCTAAATTTCCACAGTTGCATCAAAAACATTTCAGATCCCAACTCGAAATCACCTGCCCTTTCGAGCAGCTGGCGCTTGTCATCTCTGGACCGAAGGCAAGGACCCGTGAGTGGCTGTAAAGGAAAGACATGTCTGCCAAGAGCATGTGCCCAGACTACGGTCCGCGGAAGGCCGCACGCAGCATCCCTCAACAGTCACAGCAACTGTGACGAACTAACCGGTGTCGGTGGTTTAATTAGCACTCACAAGGCACCTCAGGCTTGACACGTCGGCTTATCTCGGCCCCTCGTCCACCCAGCCCAGCGCCCGCCCTTGGAACCGCAGTGTGCAGAGCGCGGGCACCACCTGGCCTTACGCGCCGAGTCCCTCAGGCCTTGCAGGGAGCCGCACGCACTTTTGAGGGGCGCTGGTGTCCAGTCCCTGGGAGCGTACGGGTCCAGCGGCGGCAGGGTCCCGCACGTCTGCGCAGGCGCGGCCAGAGAGCCCGCTACTCGGGCCCCGCCCACCCCGGGCTCCGCCCCACAAGTGGGCGCGGGCGGCTCCCCACAGGCCTCCTCCCAGACAGGGCCGCCGGGAGACGCGAAGCCCACTGAGGGCCCACCCACGGATTCCACCTTGCCGTTCCTAACGCCCCGGCCCCGGGGGGCTCACCGCATCCCCCGGCACCTGCAGCTCCTCCGGCCTCCGCCGTCGCCAGCGGCCCAGCGCTAGAGTGTCCATTTGGCCCACAGGCCAGAGTCTGCAGACTACTCATCCACACCTGAGGCCTGGCCCCGCCCACGGCGCCGCGTCCACGCCCCCTACCCCACGTGTCCCAGGGAAGCCAATGAGAGGCGGGGGCGGGGCTCCGCAGGACCGCGTGAGTCTTACCCGCGAGTGCCGCAGGCGGGAGTCGGGGAGACCAGAGTCTTCCAGACAGAGGGAGACATTTCCCCCAGGTCATTATTTCTCAAACAGTGCCGGACTATCACCTCTCCGATCACTGAATCAGCAGTGAGGCTCCGAAGAACCTACTCTTTACGGGTCCCGCCACGCTTTGATTACAGAACTTGGATCGGCTGTACAAGCGGCCGCCTCCTCGCTCTTGTGATTGGTCACCGAGCCCCGTGCGGTCGTCTTCCCGTGGCTGGTTGGCTGGTAGACGGCACAGGGAGCCAATCAGCATGGGCGAGGCTGCGGTGGGAAGTCTGGGAGTTGTAGTCCAGAGCAGGCGGCCTCACTTCCGCTGGGAGCGGGACCCTGGGGCTACGCGCCGTGCTGTGGTGTCCAGCCAGGTTTTCCCCCGTGCACAGTGGCTTCTGGGTCGGAGACTCGTGGGCGCCTACTTCTCTGCAGGTTGGGCAGAAGGGGAAACCGAGGCCTCCTCCCGCTCTCTCGGGGGTGGGGTTCGGCCCATGTGCCTCGAGAGCAGGGTCCCTGCGCCGGACCTTCGCAAACCGCGGGCTTGGGCCGGCCCAGCGCTGGGCCGAGCTGCACTGCGCTCTGGCTCCTCGGTTCTTGGAGTTTGTTCACACCTGTCCAGGCTGGAGAGTGCTCAGGTTCGGTCGTCTCCGCACCCTGCCACCCTCCCCACCGCGTGGGCACAGCCCCGGGACCCACATTGATTAGTTAAAGTGGGTCTAAGCCAGTCTTTTGCTTTGGCTAACGATGGGCGGTGACCTAGCTTCGTCAGTGGGAAGTAAAGGAGGTCTGTTAGGGGCTGGGCTCTGGGGAAGAGTTCCTTCCTGTTCACTCTTCTGTTGCAGCGTAAGGCTCCTTTATTAACTTGGTGAAATGCATGAAGCCCTACTCAGCTGGGCAGGCATGCCTGCAGCATGATCGGTGGCAAATTAAGTAGCTAGTCTGCCCGTTTTCATTTATGAAAGATAATGACTAATAGGGTACTGTGAGGATTTAAATGAGGCATTTACATATAAAGTACTCTGAACAATGCCTGACATAAACGGAGTGCTCAGCAAATGGTTTGGTGCCGCCATTGTGCTCCTAGCATTGATCTTGCCACTAGTGCACATGCTGTATCAGAAACCCTGGGGGCTTCCAGAATGATAAATAAGTTCTGGGCAAGTAATGTCAACCGATGGTCATTGGAGCGAATTCAGTGCCATCTTGAATCCCCGATTTGGAGTGCCGGCGAAGGAAACTTCTGTGCAAACACAGCAGGACCGTACAGCACAGGTGTGGGATAGCTCAATAGTGTTACAGATCAACTGTAAGGAACGAGGAGGCTGTGAGAGGTCCTGGAGCAAGCACCCTCCAGAGGTGGGGCAAATACTTCTTTTTCAAATCACAGGAGCAAATACTTCTTTTTCAAATCACAGGAGCTGACTCCCCTCTCGTGGTCCCTGATTGTCTGTCCTCAAGCAA
Organism: Pteropus vampyrus; assembly: GCF_000151845.1. Classification (NCBI taxonomy): domain Eukaryota; kingdom Metazoa; phylum Chordata; class Mammalia; order Chiroptera; family Pteropodidae; genus Pteropus; species Pteropus vampyrus. The sequence goes on along the minus strand of NW_011889335.1, from coordinate 87,284 downwards.
CGGAAGACTCCCAAGTTCTCACAGTTTGATTGGCCCAAAAAGCACTGTCCTGATTGGTCAGTGAAGTTGATAGGGACTATGGTTGTAGCAGCTCCAACTGGGGAAAGTCCCAGTCATATTGGTTGAAATATAATTCCAGGAACTCCTTTATAAGAGTGGGCTCAGCTGGCAGGAACACAGTGTGGGTGGGCAGTTTGGCTCCACGGGCAGACAACTTGGTGCAGAATTCTCCTCGGAAGTGTGGTTTTGCAGAGGCCCAACTGGTAGGCTCTGTTCTTAAGTTTTAACCCAGTTAGCCACCAATAACCCCTCTTAATAGGTATCATCTTAGGGTAACATACTATGTACAACATGGCGATTATGGTTAACAATACTGTGTTGTATATTTGAAAGTTGCTAAGAGTAGGTTTTAAAAGTTCTCGCCACATGTAACCATATGAGGCGATAAATGTGTTGATGTGTTAATTAACCTTATTTTGCAATATGTACATGTATCAAATTATGTTGTATACCTTAAGCTTACACAGTGTTATATATCAATTACATCTCAGTAAAGCTGGGCAGGGGCAAACCTCTTTGTTTTTAGATGTGTTGGAATTCAGAATTTGGGGCATTTTTTTTGCAGTATATAACCCTGTATAAAACATTTCCAGCAGGGTCTGGGACAACAGCCTAAAATCAAACACAATAGTTCTGAAGCAAAGATGTGTGACAAATAGTCACCCTAAGTGGGACATCTAAAGGCTATAAATGCTCAGATCAGTTCAAATTAGTTTACTCCAAATTTCAGGAGAAACTTCTGATTTTCAAAACGTTTGCATTTCAGAATTGAAACGATACTATTGTGCACCTGTACTGTTACCTCTGCTAGAGACCACCACTGGGGAATGGGCTTGGGGGGCGGAGCTTAGCCCCTGAACTGGCCACAGAACCTCTCCTTGGCCAAACTCTACCCAGGCTCCTCTGGATTCTAAACTACGCCCCGAGTTCTGGGCTTCCGTCTCTACATTGTCCAGTTTTAGCAAGAATCGTGGTAAGTCAGCTTAACTAGAACCCCCGACCGTTGAGAGCTGATGGGGTCATCATGCCTCACCTTCTCTCGGTGATGTCTCATTACTCTGGCCTGCCTTCAGCAAGAGTCCTCTTTGGGTGGTTAGCAGGACTCCTCCCTTACTCTGATGTTTCCTCTTCGCAATCTTCTATCACTGACCCTACCCACCCCCGACCTTGCTCCTTGGCTGTAAATACCCACTTGGCCCTGTATTCGGAGTCGATCCTAATCACTCCCCTACTGCATACCCCATTACGATGGTCCCTATACCTGTCATGGTCCCCCTGAATAAAGTCTGCCTTGCTATGTTTTGACAAGCCTCATGAGTACTTTTTTCTCTAATACTATATACAGCAATAGGTATATTTAGAAAGATGCAATGTAGCTTAGCACAGTTTACCAAACATCAGTCGTTTGGGTACCACTCACGCATGCGTACTAACCTCTCCTATCGTTTACCCAGTATATTTATCTTCTTACTGTCTCACATTTTTGAAAATTTTAAAAATAATGTAAAATATCTATAATGTGAGATTCTCCCTCTTGTCTCTGCAGTTACATCTTAAGTTTCTGTGTTCAAGTCAAAATGTTAGTCAAGAGTGGCCGGTCGGGATTGTCGCCAGGGCCCGTGTTTGGCCCTCGTCTTCCGCCTCGGGGTTCTCTGCAGCGCACAGGCAGCCTGCACGGCCCGCTCACTGTGGACAGGGCGCCCCACCCCAGGAGGAGTAGAGTCTGGAGGGTGCTCTTCTCCCTGGACGGTCAGCACGTGTTCATTTTGCAAAGGGTCACAGCTTTGTTCTGATGTCATTTTAGCCCAGGTTGTATTTTTTTTTTTTTTTATGGCAAGACAGTATAAGATTTTCTAAATGTAATCCTCATAATGATATGGCCTATTTTATTATGGCAGAAAATAAAATGCCCTACTGCTTTTAAACTTTCAAAATAATTTCTCTAGTCTACGGCCACGCCACCCTGAACAAGCCCGATCCCGTCTGATCTTGAGAGCAACGCAGGTTCGGGCCTGGTTAGTACTTGGATGGGAGACCACCTAGGAGGACCAGGTGCTGTAAGCATGAAAAATAAAAATAAGGGATTGCAAACTGACAAGGTCCTTGCAATCTGTGAGGTCAACCAAGGATTGCCTCGCCTAAAATAGTAATAATAATAATAATAATAATTACATGGAGACCATCGTGATCTAAGCTAGTGCCCTGAATTATTTCCTGCTTTTGTAAATGTGCTCTTCGGGGATGACCAAAAATAGATCGTTATTTACTATTGAAAGACTTTATGACCAGCCCAGTGAGGGATTTACATGATCCTGGGTAAAGCTTATGCCCCGATCCACCCCCTACAGTAACTGTGAACACTCACTACACGCAGAAGGCAAGGATTTTCTGTCGTGTTGCATTTTCTTCATAGGTGCCGTAGATAAATAAAAATATTAATAAACCACAAATACGCCTCCTGAAACCAATAGCTTTAGGCTTGACCGGAAGCGTTAATTGTATCTCATTCTAACTTATTCTTGCTCCTCTCCTTAATGTTTCTTAAACGGCAGACACCACTGTACGTTCTGTGCTATGCTATGTTTCAACAATAGATGGAAATTTTAGCATGTTTTATATTTCATCCTAAAATTTTTTCATTTACGAGTGCATGAAGTCACATTGGTTATGTTTGATAATCCGTTCTTGGCAGGTGTTTTCGCATAAGTTATAGGGTGCTTTGCCTCTCAGCTCTCAGCCTACTACAGAGAAACCTCGGCACATGGAGATATGACTGATGCCGCATTAGTGTGTGGGTTGGAAATAATAAGGATTATAAATGACTCACTGGGTATAGAAAATAAGGAGAGAAGACTTATTGGGGAGAAGTCAAAAAACCTCGCTCTCTCTATGCACAGCCGAAAGAAAGCACCATGAAAGATATATTACTGTTCACCTTTTTATTTCTAAGGGGGGTTTTATTAACCCCTTTTTATTAATCAAAATAAATTGATTGCCAGTGAATGCAATATTTTCTGACTGTTCGAAATTACAAAACAAAAGCAAAGGCACGCAAACTCACATATTACCTCCTCCGGTAAATAAGAGACAAACCTCCTCCAACAAGATCACCAAATAGTGTTTAAGATTGTATGGCTGTTCTTTAAAACAGGATGTTTCATTTAAGAGTAGCAGCAGACAGGCCTTGGCTCATCTGGGATTCTGCTTTCTCCTGCCGTGGCAGTGATCAAGCATTCCGGAACACTGTTCTTTCATATTTATGTCTCATCATAAAAGGACAGTTCTGTAGGGTTAATACAGATATGGCCAATACAAACTTGGTTCTGGGCAAGGAATGAGATAATGACCTGATTCACAGGGAGGGGGAACCGGGTGGCCAGGAATCCATTGACAAGTGCAGCCTGAAGAGGGGTCCAGTCACTTCTAACTGTGACCCAGTGATGGAGAATGTGCAGAAACGAGAAAATACACATTTCTCCCCAGTGGGTGAGACAGCATCCCTCCCAGTCACCATGAGTGTGGGAGGAAGGCCTGAGTGTTTAATAGGAAAAGACCCATCGGTTTAGAAGATGAGGCCACGTGGTACCCCCCACGAGGAGGGGCTGAGGGTGGGGGGGGTCGCAGGCTGCCTGTGACTGAAGACCCCCTGCACCGACCCGGCTTTTTGCCTCGTCCCACCCAGCCCTTGGGCAGCGGGCCGCACGCCTGGCAGAGCTGTCCTGTCTTGTCTGTACAGACCGGCCAGCGTGGCTTAGCACCGTGCCCCCGCCCCTCTCCGAGACCCGGGACAGCAACAGCTGGCCATCTCAGGGTCCCGCACATCTGTCCTTGCTCACGGGAAGACTTTCCCCCTCCTCCTGCTCTTCATAGTTAGTCTAAGAGAATGGGCGCCGCAGTCGGAAGTCCAAGGCGCTGCTGGCGTCGAGATGTCTTCCGATTAAAACCAAGCGCACGTGTTTCGTGGGAATGAGTGAATAATAGGCACTAACTTGAAGTCTTAGGCTAATAATGGAGTCGCCAGCAGGTGTTCGCTTCACTCTGATGGGAGGATGCAACCAGACACTTGAACTGCTGCTGCGGTATCGTGAGAACCTGAAGTACTGACCCGTTTACTTCATATGCATCCTACAGGGCGTAGGGCCTACACATCATTTAAAACTCAGTGGTTTGCTTTTTTCCTTTCTTATTTGTTTGGTTCTAGAGGAAAGAATTTAAAGTCAGCAATCATTCCACAGAAAAATCATCCCAGCCATCGAAATCGAAGTGGGCAGACCCATTTGGAGACCCTCTGAACTGGAATCCTTGCAGAATTTGAAACAAATCCCAACTGATCACATTGTTCAGGGTTATTTTCTTATGTCGCCACTTTCCTGAAGTGTCCCTGAGCCTCCCTGGGAGCAGCTGCTGACATCCGGCCACAGGGGCCTCCCCACTGACTGAGTGGGGGCCACTGTGGCAGCCAGCATCACACAGCCCAGGCTGGACAGCTCTGGAAGAGGCTCAGGAATACAGACTTCAGATAATTAAAAAACTACTCTTTATTCCTTTGACCTGCACCTGGGGGAAATGTCACTGTTATGTTTTCAAGGAGAGAGAGAATGAGGAGGAAGACACTGTGGCACTTTTGAGCTATTGTGGCAAACGTAAGACTGTGGTGGCCATTGATTTAACTAAGGCTAAACCGGTGAGCCCTCCAGGTCGGGGAGGCCTCTGCCGTGTGAGAGAACCGGGGATGAACTCTGTCCTTTGGCCACAGCTGTGTCTTTAAGGGGCGTGCGTGTGTCCTCAGTGCTCTCACATCTCTGGACTCTGACTTCCTCCCACAGACAGGAAGGGGCAGCTCTGCTCATGGTGCCCGCCGGACACTCCAGACGTCCACTCCACAAGGTGGCATCTCTGTGTAAAAGCTGCCTGTGAGAGAGTACCAAGGTCAGCGGGATGGAACACCCGTGAGCTTGTGCGAGGCAGCACACGTGGGGACCCAGTGTCTGGAAGAGTCCTTGTGGAGATGTGACCGGTTGGAGCCACACGGCCTGAAGGGTCTTGCCTGGTTACAACTTCTTAGCATAGGGGATGTAGCCAATCT
>NW_011889335.1:76523-80773 GCF_000151845.1 Pteropus vampyrus | reverse complement strand
ACGTATACAACCCCAAAATATTCACCCGAACCTCAGATGAGGCCGATGGGCACCTGCTTATCCAGGCAGTCTTATCTCCTACAGGAAACTGGGTTACTGTGAAAGCGTCAGATAACACACTTCTGAAAAGAAATAGAATGTATTTTTATTGGCAGAGCCAAGATGAAGTATGCCTTGAAATCTGTTTTACAAATAAACTTGCACATAAATTGTCCATTCGCTGCTTCGAGATCTTTTTCACGTTTGAGGAGCTGTCAGAGGTGCCTAATAAACATGAGTCTTATTTAGTTTACTGGATATGTAATTCTTCCTTTCTTTGAAAATAATTATTTTTCAAGCAAGTACAGCAAAAATACAACCAATAAAAATCTAGCTATGACAGCATAAACAACCTTGATGGCCAACGTATACATGGAGCTCTTCCAGGAAAAGTGGCTCCTGGTAGGGAAGACGGCTCGGCAAGTGGGGTGACTTGGGCCTGATGGAGTTCTGGCTCCCAAGGGTTGACAGAGGGACCCTCTCGGCCCTCCCTGCTTCCTGATCCCGGGCTAGTCCTTGGCTATCAGGGTGATGGCTGGAGCATCCCGGCTGTCAGGTTGGCCCTGGGCTATGGAGATGGAGGGCTACTTGTGTGGTTGGACCTCGTGTCCGGTTTACCTCAACGTGGTCTATGAGACACCTTTCACAAGGCCCATTCCTGGGGCCACCGGAGCTGATGGACAGTGGGGTGACATTCCCCGGAGGGCTCCAGAGGTTAAGATGCGGACTGTCTACCTCACGGTTCCCCCATCCTGTGTCCTGGTTGGTGGTCCCTCAGTGAGGGTGGTGCCCGGGTTGGTGGCCAGCTGGGGTGCGGGGACCGGGGTGGGCTTAGGAGAACCTAGTCCAGGCCTACTGCTCTGGGCTTTGGTCAACTGGTTGGGGGCTCCCAGGGAGGCGAGTGTATGTTGGCCACTGCACCCTGGGCCTCTCGCCATCTGGACAGAGCCTGAGCTGGCATTGTGGAGGCTCAGGTGTCCCCAGCCAGGCTTGGACTCCTCCTGGGGAGCCCTGCCTGCAAGTTCTCGGCAGTGGGGGGGTCGTTTATGCTTTTTCTAGTAGTTCCCGACAATGTCCTCGCAGCCTGAGGACAGAAATCAGAACACGTCCCCTTGTCCCCTTCCAGTGAACATCCGCTGTGCTTGGCTTTACTGCTCCTCTGTGGGGGGCTCCTTTAATCTCCTCGCAGTGAAATTCCTAAGGAAATTCATTCCCTCCAGTTGCCATTATTCTCAACAGCTCTTTTGGGTGGCAGAGTAATTGGAATTTAAGGGTCTCTCTTAAAAGACAGGAAACGTCGGCCACTTCGCCAGAAGAACGACACTCTTCAGTGCTGTGCCTCGCCCGTTAGATGTGCCGTCGTCACTTCCCTTCTAGTACCCGGGTCCTTCGGCTCCTCAGAAGGGTGTACCCAAACGCCACGAGCCGGGGATGTGATTCCAAGTCCTTGTCTCCGCTGACGTCATCCCTCTCCACTCCGGGTTACACATGCCCACCTGGGGCTCAGCACGGTGCCCGCGCGGGGTACACCTTCCCTGCTGGCCACAGGCACGAACAATGCCGCAGCAGAAGGGCATGGCCATGAGGCTCCCTCGCCTGTTTATAAGCAGCGTTAGCTGTCATCAGCCAGAAAGTAATCCCCCCCCCCACAGATGCACACACGCGTTAAAACGGGGTCACTCAGACAGCGGGGCACCCCTCTGCTGCCGGGAAGGCCCCTGCAGCCATCTCTGGAGCCTGGCTTGCCCAGACTGGGGCTTCATTCCCAAGGACCCAGAGCCCCAGCTTCCGGGTCCCCATGCTCTGACCCCTGAAGTACCACATTGCACCCTGGGGGAAACTGAATTGTCCCATCCTTTTCAGGGCTGTGCTGCTGTCCTGGAAAAACTGTTCTTGGTTCCTGGCTGAGAGGGTCCTGGGAGCCCGGGAGAGGCACCTGCCCAGAGGACACTTAGGTGAAGTGTCACTGAGTTCCCTAGGGGGCCACCTCTCCAAAGGGGGAATAGGCTGTGGCTGAATGAGGCTTACCTATGGAGTCAGCAGAATGTCAGTGCCTGGGTGAACCCCACGGGCCACAACCAGGCCCAGGATCCTGCTTTCCTTTGTTTTGGAGCTTTCAAGCATTAACTAACTGGGCGAAAGGAAAAGCCAAGTCCAGAGAACTCTGTAACAGGCCAGACAAGTTTCGTAGGACCATGGCGAGATTTTCCCTCGGGGCCTGAACAGCCTGAGAGGACTGGGCTCTCCAGAAGAGCTTGAGGCCTAAGGGGAGGCCCAGGGGTGAGTCCTGGCTGACCCTTCCCTGCTGTGGGCCTGGCCAGTATCCTTAGCTACAAAGCGGTGTAGGCAGTGATGTTTTTACATCGGCTTAAGGGAGCACAGAATGATAAATACAGGCATGTGTGCAAGGACTTTGGAAGGCTGAAAAGCACTGTGTATCTCCGTGTACCTTTATATACCTGTTATTTATAACGTGGCTAGGGCTCAAGGCTGAGGGGAGGACTCTTTGTTGCTCAAATCAGAGTATTTTAAAGTTCAGAGGTCATCTGTTGTCAGGCCTGTAGATACCAAAAAGTGGTAACTGGAGATGTTGTCCTGGAATTTTCTTTCTTTTTTTTTTTTTGAAGTAGGAAATGTGTTCTGTGGCTGGTTTGTGCTGCTATTGGCAAATTCTATTTAAAGGAAAAATCAGGATTTTTAAAACAGCCACACTCAAAGGGTGATTATTGCTTTTTTTTTTTTTTAAAGATTCATATAGTACATTTCCCTGGTGCATTAAAATTTCATTATTTTTTAAATTACAAAGCCAGTCTCTCTTCTTTGAAAAAATGCAAATGACACTAAGAATTTGTATAATGTAAAAAGTGAAGGTCTTCCCTTTAAAACTCCCCTATTTTCACTCTTGGGGGGCAAGGTCTCCTAACACTTTGGGGAACATTCTTCTGAAGACCTTTACCTATGTTACATTCAGCTTTTTATACTTATATTTTATTTAAATATAATTCTGTTTAAAAACAATTATTGGAGCATAGTCTTGTTTCACAACATGCTGCATTGCATTTTTTAAATAGTAATCTCTGGGTTTTCTGTACTTGAAAAAAAACCTCATTTTAAAATAACGTAGTCAAATGTAGGTGTAAGTCACGATACAGAGAGATCTGTACATTTTCTCCAAAGATAACATCTTGCAAAACTGTGGTACAGCATCACAACCAGGATATTCACACGATCCACACATATTTTTCAGATTTCCCGGTTTCATTTTATTCTATGCAATTTTATCACATGTTTAGGTTTGTGTACCTACCACCACAATCAGGATACAAAGTTCCTCGTGGCTCTCCCAGTGCATTTCAAATACTGTAATTTACCATTTTAGGAACATCTACTTCTCAGGGTGAGGCACACATGTAACAAGCTCTTTTCGATTAGATCAGTGCTGCCAAGGGAAAATACCATGTGAGCCACAAAATGAAAGTCATCTATGTAATTAAAAACTTTCTAGTAACCTCATTAAAAAGGTAAATAAATATACATAAATTTAATATTTCATAAAACCCAAAATATTATTCTAACATGCATTAATATAAACACTATTAACGAGATATGTTACTTTTTTTTCCTACTACTAAATCTTTGAAATTCCCGGAGCCCACTGCCTCACCAGCTGTACGCACCTCTGAGCGTGTACTGAACACCTGCTCTGGGCCTGGCTCTAACGCAGGCACCAGGATAGGCAGGTCCTGCCCCGGATGCGAACTGGGCTGCTGGAGGGGACACGCACCGTTCCAGCACCGCGAGGCACGCGCGTGGTGGAAGCGGCACAGGTGCCCCGAACCGAGGGAAGGCTCCATGCGGCCCAGCCTCAAGGCGGGTCCAGAAGCTCAGGGCCATCCGTCAGGAGCCCCTCGTGTCTGGGTGGGCGCACGGCTTTCAGCAGGATGGCAGCTACGGGAGCAGCGGCGCTTTGGAGGGGAGGCCCGGTGTGGTCTGGGGACCTCCAGGAAACCGTCCCTCCCCAAAGCAGACACCTGCCGGGCCAGGGGGCGGAGGGGCTTGCGGTGGAGTGGGAGACCGGGCGTGGACGAGGTGGGTCAGGCCAGGGAGTGTGTGGGGGAAGGACACCGCCCGGCGAGTCAACATTAGGGGGACGCCAAGGGCAGCCGGCGACGGGCCCGCGGGAGAGGTGCGGGGGTCGTGGAGCCGGGCCG
>NW_011889335.1:57687-75083 GCF_000151845.1 Pteropus vampyrus | reverse complement strand
TCAGTGTCCTGGGCGGTGAAATGGGTGACAGCAGCGTCCACCCCAGGGTCGAGAGGGTTAAACGAACGGACGCCTGCGTGAGGAGCGCGCGACGTCCCTCGAGGGTGTCCGGTGCGGGGCAGGGTGCCCGCGTGGCGTTCAGGAACGAACGCTCGCCGACCCCAGTGCGGTGGAACTTTGCTGACGAAAGTGAATTAGACGCAGGTGCTACTCTGAGTGGGACAGCGGCCGAGGTGGACATCTGGTGACATGGGGGTTTCGTGCCTTTGCTGAAAACGGGAAGGGTGACAGTTGCTGTCTTACTTGTAGAGGGCCGTGGAGGTGAGAAGTTAAAAGTGTTAACCAAAACAGCTCCTTGACATTTCAAGGTTACAAGGCAAGTTTTTTTTTCTCTACAAAAAAAAAAAGAGATGGGAATGACGTTTACGCATTGATGAAAGGTGGGTTCTGATTCATCCAGCGCTCCACACATCTTAGGTCAGAGCAATTACGGAGTCACCAGAGGTGGCCTCTCAGAATGAGCCGGGCTTGCTTGGACCTGCCCTCAGTAAATGAACTTACCATCATCTGGAAGTCTAGTTTGCTCTTCGTGTATTTGACATTTTTGTTTTTCCGTTTCATTGTTTAGACATAAAAGTCCTTAAAACACCACAGTCGGAAAACTTTCAGTGTAACTACCATTTGGATGTGTTCTTGCCGCTGGCCTGTGCTTGAGATGATGCGGAAAACAGTGATAGTTTACATGGGCGAGGTGGAAATGACGCCTGCCTTCGGGGAGGGAACGCATCGCTGCAGACATTTGTTAATGTAATCATTTCAAGTCTGCTTTCCAAATCTTCTCACTTTTAAAATTTTGCATGAAATGAAATTTTTTTCTTTGCTTAACTCATTTAGTCCCACGAGCTGGGCTGTATGGTGGAGATATTAGTACCTGTTTGCAGAGTAATTAAGGTCTTGCCCATTTGTAAAGTATTTAATAGAGTCTAGTATGTGATAGTGTTTAATGAGTGGTAGCTAGTATTATCTTCAGGTGAATAACTGCAGGAGCAGAGTACCTGTAATAGTAGAGAAACAGCCATTTATTGAGCACTAATTACTGATGAAGACCTGAGGTTCATTACATTGTCTAAAATCACATTAGTCAGGATTTGAACCTGGCCTTTCTCTAAAGATTTTCCTTAAACAGTGCACCCTGCATTTCGGGCTATCCGCGAAGATGGAGAGAATTCTGTTGCATCTAATCGAAGAGAGGATGATGGCGTTTATGTTCGTTTCAGGTTTATGTCCCTGTGATATTAGGTATAATGTACTTAATTGGGAAGTGGAAGTTAAACCCCTAAATATGAGAATATGGTGGCTGGTTTAAAATAAGTTAACATGAGGGTCATTCTTCAGTATTTTCATAGTGCTTTTATGTCTTTGTTTATCTTCCCGACATCCCAGGGTGTTAGTTATTGCTATTGGAAGTTAAGAGAAGTTAAACTATTCTTCAAAGCCACTTTATTGTAATGAAATTTAAGTTGTATGTGTGTACTTCTAATTTTCTTTCTTGCATGTCATACTGTTAAAAAGTTTGGTAACCTATTTTAATTTTTAAAAAATGTAATCGTGAGCATTTTCCCATGTCATTAAAAATTCTTCGACATGTGATTTTTAATGGCTTTATAATATTTTATGTGACTATTAAACGATATCGTTGAACAACATTTTTATAGTTATTTGCTATGGAAAATAGTGGGAAAGTATCCATACACATCAACCTTTGTCTCTACCTTTTTAGGATAGATACTTGAAAGTGTGTAAGAAATTTCTGACTGGTTTCAATAATGTTAACCAGCAGAATATGAAAGTACTTGTCTCAAACTTTATAAAAATTGAGATATTAACTTATATACTATAATAAAACGCACAGATCTTAATTGTTAGGTGTGATGAATTTTAACAATTGTATACACACAAGTAACCAACATTTAAAAGAAGGATAGAAGCCCGGAAGGTTCTTTAGCCCTTTCCAACCATCCCCACCACGGATCTGCTTTCTGTCACTGTAGACTCGTTTTACCTCTTCTTGGGCTTGATATAAATGGAGTCACACAGCTCCTGGTTTTCTGTCTGTCATGCTTTGCTCGGTATGTTTTTAAGATTCATCCATATTGCACGTATCTATAGTTGACTCTTTTTATGGCGAGTAGTATTCCGCTGTATGAATGTACAACAGTTTCTCTAGTTTGTGGACATTGGGTTATTTCAGGATTTGGCCATTGTGTCTGAGGCTGCTGTAAACATCCCACACAAGTCCTTTAGGGGCCTGTTGTCCTTCTCACCATGACTTAGCCTCGGGGACCCCTGCCGGCTCTGCAGGGGTGCTGTGAGGTGAGGCTGGCCTAGACAAAGGCTCCTGCAGGAGGGCTTCAAGGGCTGGGGGGGATCACTGTGGTCTGCGTGCCACCAGCCAGAACTCAGATGCGGGGCCCCAGCCAGCTGCAAGGAAGACTGGGAAAGGTAGACTAGCGGTCCGCCCTACAGGAAGAGGAGACAGTGCTGGATGGCCCCTGCCTCCCGCCCACCAGACGCACGTGTCTGCCATAGACGCTGAGGCTCCTGATCCAGTGGGGACAGTCCCTCTTCTCAAGGTGGATTCTCTACTCCAGGTTTCCCCTGCCCTGCCACCACTGAGACCTTGCATCCCCAACCGTCTCTCCGGCGTCTTCAGCCTCTCTGTCCATTGGCACTGTTCCCTCACAAACTATCCAGACTTTCTCATGTTTAAAAAAAAGCCCATTCCTTGATCCTGTCCTTTCCTCTGCTTGGTTCCCTCTGTTTACGGCCAAATCTCTTTTGGAAGAGTAGGTTTCTCGCCGTCTCTCCTTCCTCATCTTCAGTTCGGCTCTCCACTCGCTGCAGTGTGACTTGTCCTACCATCCGCCGGAACCGCTCTTTCCATTGCTAGTTGTCCATTCCTGCTGCGTCGGGAGATTGTCACTCCTTCCTTCTGGACTTCCGTGAGGCCCCCAGCCTTGCGGTCCCGCCCAGGCTCCTTCTCTGTCCCGCGGCGTTGGTGAGTGTGGTGCCGGCCTGAGGGTTTTCATTCCCAGATCTGCAGACAAAGTGCAGACCTCCTTCCTGAGCCCCCAGCCATCACTGACAGCCCCCTGGGCTTCCTTCCCTCTTGGGTTGGCAGTGTCTGTACTGCGGTTCATGGCTGGTGCCACCAGAGCCATCAGTCACCGAGCCAGAAGCCTGGAGTCAGCGCTGCCCTCGCCTCTGGAACCCCCAGTGCCTCCCTTGGCTTCCAGTCTCCTGGCCCTGGGCGGCGGGCCCCTTCCCTCAGCTGTAGGATTGTGCTGGTTTTCCAGTGTGTCTGTCACGCCTTTCCTCACCCACAGGTTAGCTGTCCTGGGTTCCTCTCTCTCTCTGGTATTTTAAAACATGTTTTCTTACTGATATTTCAGATTTTTTTGGTTAGGAGGATTATATTTGAACTTAGAATCCTTTAAAACTGAAGGGGTTTTCAGTTGGATATGAGGGTAGGTTTCAAGATATCTTTGTCAAGATAATTTTATATGAAAATAGTTGATAGGTACACTCTGAGATTCCCAAGAATTTCACCAACAATTTATTCGTCCACTATTCTGTTCGTTCATACTATCAATTTTTACAAAATCTTCTGTAGCGGTATCTAAAGAAGTGTGTCTTCGTCAAAAGCAGCCTCATCTTCCCCATGTTTTCTGCTTGCATGCTTTCGTTTTCAACGTTTCATTCCTGTTCCCATGGACACAGTCTTGCGCCTTCATGTTAGTACCGCGTTTAGAAAGGTGAACACTCACGTGAACACTCACGTCGATGGTGGCTGTGCTTCTGCAGCCATTTTCCACAGCCACTGTGCCTCCGCTGCAGAGGCCTAGTTCCCGCCTTGCCAAGGGTCTGGACATACAGCCGGCTTCCGTGACTCTTACTTGGTATGGAAGTGTATTCAGAATCGCTTCATGTGAGCTAAGTATTGACTCAAGAAACATCATTAACTTGAAAACTCATCTAAAAGATTCTCAGGACCGTGCAGGTCCTTAATTTCAGTCTGTGTTTAATACAACAAAATTCTAGCTGTGCAAAAACAATTCAGGCGGTCCTCATAAAGGTTCTGTTTTAGTGGTGGAGTTTAATCTGTATCAGTATTTGGTTATTTCTAAAGATACCATAAATTTTAAAAGCTGCGTTTTGTTGACTTGCAGGTCGCTCCTTGTGGTCCACTTCTGGGCACCATGGGCTCCACAGTGCGCTCAGATGAACGGCGTGATGGCGGAGTTAGCCAGAGAGCACCCCCAGGTTTCATTTGTTAAGGTATTTCAGCTTCGGCGTCATGTCTTTCCTGAGTTTATTTCCACTGTGAGAGAGGAGTGGTGTGCAGTTCTGCATGTTTATGATTGGCGTTGGGCTCCGTTATTTTTGCAGTCGATTATTCCTAAAAATCTTAAAGTCGTTCTGTATTTTTCAAGTACCGAGTGGTGTTAAGACTCACCCCACTTTCCGTAATGTGCACATGAGGGAGGGTGGACCAGTGCATGGCCCCGGGGGCCCTGGGGGCTCTGTGCACGAAAGCAGGTCCTTCACTGGACAATTTGGTTTGGATGTAGGAAAAATATTAACGGGGGACGTGTTTCAGTGAAAAGCGAGGTGTGACGTGGAAAGTGGAAAAGTGATCTAAGAAAGGATGTGTAAGGTGCGAGGAACCAGGGGACAGACAGGGTGACGCTGCTGTCTGGGACTGGGCAGAGCTCCAGGACAAACGGAAATTTTTTTCTAGCTTGTTCAGGAAACAGAGGAAAAAGGAAGCCAGACAGTCTCTCTCTTGCCTTCTGGGTTTGTACTTTGTTTTAAATAACCCCTTCCTGGTTCTTGGTCCATTTTGCACGCTGCGTGCTCCTAGTGTCCCCATTGGGTGGGTGGGCCCTGGGAAGCGATGATTGTGGCTGGGTCAGGTCGCCTGGGGCAGCACACACAGCGTTATCACTCAGGACATGGTGCTAGCTTAGGCAACAAAGCCAAAATGTGAGTTGAGGCTCTTAGAAACGAATTGTTGGAAAGGGAGGCACACCCTGTATTCAAAATCTGAATCCTTAGGATTTAAAACAGACAAACAAACAATCAAAGCCTTATTATTAATTAATTAATTAACTTATTTATTTTTAATGCCTGCAGCACCTGGTATTCCCAGCCCTCTCTCATCTAAGTACTAACCAGGCCTGACCCTGCTTAGCTTCCGAGATCAGACGAGATTGGTCACGTTCAGGGTGGCATGGCTGTAGACTTAAAACCTTGTTTTTTAAAACCAGAATTTATGAGTTCATAGGACACATTGGCAAGTATACCTGTATATGGGGTCGAAAATGACATTAGCTGTGTTTATATGCCGCTTTTTATGTAGGCACAGAATTCAGGCAGGGTAATTTATTTGTACAGTAGGGATGTAATTTTCAGACAGTTGCTATGTAGATAAATGCGCTTTGAATAGGGGTCACACTTAGATGGCTCAAATCACGACGGGGTAAGAAGCTGCGCAGCGAGAAGGCTCACGTGCTCCTTCCAGTTGCCCTTTGTCCCACTCCGTGAGTAACTGTGTTAATTTGTATGAATCCTTCCGTTCTTTCTTTACGCAGATAGAGCAAGTATAAATATAATGACTTGCTTTTTAAAATTTAAGGACTCATTTAAAGTTCAAATGAAATGTGTAATGTAACCTTAGAATGTAACCCTAAAATGTCCAATATAAATAATAGAAGGGGACATTAAAACTGCATGTTTGGTCAGTGATAAAAGATAATGATTACAAGTGAGATGAATGATTAAACATTTGAATCATAAGATTAATCAGGATTGATGGTAATTGTTGTAAGTCTGCTTTTATGAGTGTAACGTTACTGGTTTAGGTAACACGTTTTTCTTCGCTACCATCTGAATGATTTATGGAAAGTGACTATGGGATTACTTCTCACATTGGTACCAGACTTGGCAGCGAGACTTTAAGTCGTTCCAAGTGCTGAAGTGTCTCAGCAAGCCAGGGGTTGGGAAGCCCTTATCTGCTATGGATACCTGACCCGACCGCACCTGCCATTTACGGGGAGGGCGACGGTGTCGACGCGTAGTGTGTCCAGGTGCTGTCACTTTCTGGATAGTCTCTCGATGGCATAGTTTTCTTTCACTAGACATCATCAAGGGCGAACACAGTTTGCATGGAGTTTGTAAGGCAGATAATTTAAAGGCCACACTGCTGAACAGCAGTGGGCCCACGTAAACCTGAGTGTGGCCGAGGCCTGCAGGCCTGTCCTTGTAAGAGGTGCATGGCTCATCAGAATAGCTTTCTTTTCCTAATGAAAGCTTCTTCAAGCTTCTGGGCTGTAGAACTGATGTTCTACTACTTTTGTATCTTTTACTATGATTTCTTAGTCTTATTTATTTTTCATTCATTTATCCATTCATTCATTCATCCGTACGTACGTACGTACGTACGTACATACATACATACATACATACACCTACAGCACTTGGTCTTCCTAGGTCTCCCATGCAAGTACTAACCAGCCTGACCCTTCTTAGCTTCCGAGATCAGACGGGATCGGGTGTATTCAGGGTGGCGTGGCCGTAGACGGTTTTGTCGTTTAATTACTGTTTTGATTGCTTTTTGGACTGCGTGGCGGTAAGGACCATGGAGGACTTGGTAGGTGGTAGGGCTTGGGGTAGGAACCTTTACCCTGTCATTTTTTTTTAAATTGCTTTCCTTCGTGTAGGTAGCTCCCACCTCCCATGCCAGCCTCTCTCCCCTACCCCCTCTGCCAGCTTAGTACCCCAGTCTTACTGGGCTCTGGTACTCATTTTACCATATGATGCACTTTGGTACCAAAATTATCAGTCAGGCTTATCAGCCATCTGGTTGGTGAGGTTCTATTGTATCGTATTTCCTTTAATAATAATTTCGTTTGTGTAATAGCTGCTGTACTCGCATTTTATGTCCACCGCAACTTCAGATATAAGGTCAAGGATACAGAAGGAGTTATATACTTAAATTTGTACTTTTTCATTCTTTAGAAAATAGGAGCCTTTATAGTTTGATTTATTCTCAAACGTGCAACCATCTTAAAGCTATAGCTCACACTTTAATTTCTGCAGATCTGTACGATCAGTGTAGATCATTTGTGTAGCTTATACTGCATCATTCTAAACGCCTGTGTAATTAGCACGTGTAAGCAGTCAGTGTAGGGCGGTCTCCGGAAGATCACTAGCTAGCTGCATAACTAGGCAGCAACTAGCTGCATAACTAGGCAGTAACTAGCTGCATAACTAGGCAGTAACTAGCTGAGTCCCTGTTTTTCCTGTTTTTCCATGACCAGCTTATTCAGCATCTTAGCGTATATAAGATTAATTTTTTAGGAATTCTAAAAATGTTTCTAGTAGAATTGTTAAATCTTAAAAATATCCTAGCTTTTATCTATGCTGTTGTGGTAATAAAAAATAACGTAGTTAACACAGTTTATTAGCTGGTACTTTGCTAAGTTTGGCAAAAGTCTGTAAAAAAAGTTATCAAGAATGTTAATTTAAATATTTATTTTGAAATGGATATTCGTCTGACAGAAATAATTTGATTTTTAAAAAAAATTTTCTTTTGTATCATATGTCACAGGGTAGAAAGAAGCCTCTGAGGTTTGACCAAATGTCCCTGAATGTAGGCTTAATTGTTCCCTCCTCAACCTTGGAGGCTCAGCGCTACCACCAGCAAGCGTTCATTCCCATTCTTGGCGTAGGAATAATGGCCACCATTTGTTCAAGTCTGTCAGAATTTATTTGTTGGACACTTACATGGCACACATCATGCTCGTCACGGGGAATACGGAGCAGGAAGAGTATAGACCGTAAACGGGTCACGTAGTATCGAGATGGTAATAAGTGCCACAGAGGAAGAATCGGCGTGCCGCGCAGGACGGGGACTTGGGTAGATGGGGTGTTCTGTTCAGCTCGGGCTCGAAAGAGCTAAGCAGTGAGAAGGAGACAGTTGTTGAAGAGCCGCGGAGAGCTTTTGGGCAGAGGCTTGGCAAGCCACGCGGGTAGAGGGGCGGGCCCAGGCTGGGCCAGCGGGGCTGGCAGCGGGGCCTCGGGGCAGGGGAGAGGCGGGCGAGGTGGGCGAGGACTGGAGGACTGGGCGGCCTGCGGGCGGGGTGGAGCTGGGGCTTCGCTCCGGGCTGGAAACCCGGCCCAGCTCCTAGGTGGATTCCTCTGGCCGCTGAGCGGGGAATGGCGTGAAGCGCAGGGGAGCGCAGACCGGTCAGGCGGCCGGCGCACTGCACCAGGCGGGGGAGGCCTTGGACACAAGCAGGGAGACAGCGCTGACATGATGGTCTGAGTCCGCTTATGCTTTGGTGGGAGGACCCAGATGACCCATGGATGGCTTGGATATGGGGGAGAGAGGTGGATTAATCACAGTTGTTAACTTTTTGATTTGAGCAAGTGGGTGGGTTAAGTGACAGAGACCTGGTTTAGTGGGGGAGGTCCGGGGCACACGTCGAGTGTGTCGTTGGAGGTGGGGGAGAGGTCTGGCTTGGGTAGAACTTGGCTGTCGTTGCCACCTTGGGGTTCCCCTGAGCTGTGAGGTCGGGCGAGGCCGCTGGAGGGCACAGCCAGGCTCGGAGCCCGGTCCTGGGGTAGGTGGCCGTGTGGCGGTTGGCCAGAGGTGAAGAGGCCCGAGATGAGTGAGAGTTAGAGTGGGGGAAGGAAACCTGGAAAGCCGCACAGGCTTTGTAGTCAGACAAACAGGGGTTCGCTTCTCAATCTAGCTACTTAGCAACTGTGTGTCTGGACAAGTCACCTATGTGCCTAGCCACCTGTGAAGGTGAGATGGTGGTGTGCCACAGCCCTTCTGGTCGTGCGTAGACTGCGCACGCTTCTGCTAGGGCCCACCGTGCTTTGTGGCCCAGAGCAGGCCTTCGTGGAAGACGGATCTGCTGTTGACCGTCTTTGGTCTCTTCCGAATGCAGATCATTCATGTATTTTCTGTTCTCATTGTTATAAATCACATCCAACAAAGTATTTCCAAAGAGTTTTAGTGTCGCACAGGTTTCAAGGATGGGGCAGTGGCTTTGCCTTTACTGATGCTCCTGGCCTGTGCCCAGGGGGGTGTCTGCCACCGCTGCCTTTGTCTTCCTAAGCTCCGGTCTGGGAGCTCACAGTGGGGGGCGGGTGGACTTGTAGGGGCCCTCGCGGCTTCAGCAGGCACGTCAGGAGGGTAGTTTGCATCCCAGAAGAGCTGTCAGTAAGGGGCCGTACTGGAAACCAGCAGAAATCCGAGAGGAGAGCGGCTTTTGGCACTTAGGCGTTTGTTTTTATGAGTCAGGATGCGACCTGTCTTCTCTGCTTTAAGACCATTTTATCTCGTTTCCACTTAGTATCGCCTTGTTTTTGATTTGCATTTTCTGTTGGGCGGGGCTCTGAAGTGAGCCTGGCCTTCGGGCAGCGTGGGAACGCCTCAGGCCTCAGTGGGGTGAAAGAAAATCATAAGCTGCCTTTGTTGGCACCTTTTCTACTCCTCTTTGGTCGGCCGGTGGAATTGTGTGAAAGAACATCACCGAAGTTTCTAAAACTTTAGAGTCAGATAGCTGCCTCCGAACGCTTTGTCTTTTCGTTCTTCTTCACTTTTATCGGAAAGTCGCCATTGATTGAAAATATATATATTTTTCACAAAAATACATTTAAGAAAATGAAAGTAATTGAAAATATTGTTTTAAAAGGATGTTCCTAAGAAAAAGGAATTGCAGTAGTCACAGAGCCACCCCAGAATACATGAGGCGGAAGGTACGAAGCGAAGACACGTATCAGGGTCCTTTGGGATAGAGAGACGGCGTCGTTCAAGCTCTCGGTGAAAACAGTGTTCCAGGCCCAGTGGAAATCGTTCACTCTTGAAAAAATACAGTAGATGTATTTAAACAATTTTAACAATGTCGTTTATCAATAAATTTTATTTCCTACAGGTATAACGTGAATACCGATTTTTATTGGTTTTAAAAAGTTTATATTACATTGACAGTTCTATGAGAGAAAGATGAAATATATCTCGATTTTTCTCAAAGTACATTGTTTATAAAGCCCTGTGTAAATAGCTCACAGTAATCGTGTTCTAATTATTTGGAAATTGTGCTAGTAAATATGTTTAAATCCGTGCGTCAGCCATCACGTCATATATTGTTGAGGAGAAATCATCCAACAGAACGCAGTCATCTGACTTAACGCGCACGCAGTGAGACCCACGGCAAGTAAGCTAGCAAGCTGCTCAGGGCCCTGCAGCCTTGCAGGAGTTAAAAGTAAAATTTATCAGACATCAATAGTTTATTGAAGAAATACTCCTTTTTGCTTCATAATTTGCAGAAGGCTGCAACTGTCAGTCATGATGTACTGCCTCTTGAAATTAGTCAATAGAGCAAACAGCAAGAATTGCTGTGGGCAGAAAATAAGCACTGTAATCATGACATAACTGGGGTCAGTGATTTATGGATTTCAATATAGTAGTAGCTGCATATGATTGAAAATTTACTAGGTCACTAGTGCACCAAAAATTTTATTCACAGCCTCCAGGCATCTTTTGAAATGTGCAACAAAATAAAAACCTCTGAACCTGTTTTGACACTGCAGACTCAGTGGATGACATGCCAGCCCAGTGAGTCTCATTTAAATGTAAATGTGTCATAAACTTTTGTACGGTACTCTTTAAAATGTCAGCTACTTGAAGGGATAATGCACAGGAAACTGATTTACCTATTGAAGTAGTATAAAAAAAGGACCTTTTTTATAATCAAGCTTAAATTCTTTTATTTTAAAGTTGGAAGCGGAAGCTGTTCCTGAAGTATCTGAAAAATATGAAATTAGTTCAGTTCCCACCTTTCTGTTTTTCAAGGTAAGGTTAAACATGGCACTAGAGATTCTCCGTCTGTCCTGGGCCCGTGGCGGGGGGCATGGGGGAGGGGTCTGTTCTGGTCCCTTTTACTCACCAATCTCTGATTATTGGGCATTGAGTTGTTCCGGCTTTGCTTTCCTTCTTTCTTTGTTTGTTTGCTTGCCCTGGCGGTCCTGGAAAAGTGACAAGAACTGTAGAGGTCCAGTAGCCAGAACTGGAACTTGCTGAGAAAAATCCAGATGCATGCTGTAGACCCCAAGCACTCCTGAGCTGGGTCGGCGTGGGTTGACAGGACATGCGGCCGGACGTAATGCAGCGGCCGGCCGGTTCTGGTCTGATTAATGATGCTTAGGAAGCGGCTGCAGATCTGTGCTTCCGGGCGCCTCTGGGTGTTACTGCAGCTCCCCAGATGCTTCCTTCGCACTTAATGAAGGAGTCACCCGGCCAGGTGCGGGGATCCTTTCTGCTTTAGTTCCACTCTGATCCGGTGGGAGTTTGAGATGTAAGGATGTTTAAGCCGCCCAGTGAGTCTCACTTAAATGTACATGTGTCATAAACTTGTGTACTGTACTCTTTAAGAGATTCGATCTTTGGAAATTTACAGGTGCTTTCCTAGTATGTTTCCAAAAAGGAAAGAAAAAGAAAACATTTATTTTAAAACGCAGGCGATTGGTGGTTAGATTTTTTAAAACTTCTCCAAGAACAGTCCTGACTCCTTTACAAACTGGCGAGAACTGCGCATTCGTACTTGTGACAGTTTTGGAGCCTAAAATGCAGAGACGATGGAGGAACGCCACAGTATTCTAAACGGGTTTTTTAACTTCAGAATTCTCAGAAAATTGACCGATTAGATGGTGCACATGCCCCAGAGTTGACCAAAAAAGTTCAGCGACACGCATCTGTGGGCTCTCTCCCACCCAGCGGTAACGAGCACCCCAAAGAAGACCTCAGCCTGCGACTGAAGAAGCTCACGCACGCCGCCCCCTGTATGTTGTTCATGAAGGGGACCCCGCAGGAGCCGCGCTGCGGTAAGGAGCCGCCTTGCGACCGGGGGACGGGGGCGGGGGGACCCTGGCCGGGGTCGGTGCCTGTGAGGGGCCCATGCGCTTGTGAGGCTGCCCGTCTCATACTTGGGTTCGGAAAATCAGAAAGGGTGCAGTGTCACTGGGTGACGTGACTCAGTTTGCACTGTGGACTCGGGGAATGTCGGAACCAGGAGGCACGGGAGCAGACATCTGATTCAGGGTCTTTGTTGTATACGTAAGTACCCGGAGATAGGAGGGCAGCGCACTCAAGGTCACCTGGTGGCAGAGCTTGATCCGTTTCCAACGACTGTGTTTCTGGCTCCACGAATGGGCGTTTTGCCTGTTTAATTATGCTGCGAACACTTAGCCTCTCTTTCTTGGCAGCCTCCTTTTATTCACCTAGTCCAGATTCAGCAGTTTACAAATTTACAGAGTTTGACGGTGGCCCTGTGTCTGCCCTGGGTCCTTCTGTCTTCCCCGTTGTCTCTCAGTGTCTGATGGTTGTGTTTTTCACTCATTGCTGTCGTTGCCAATGCCATGGTAACTTAGAGATTCCTCATTCTGTGGCTTATAGTCACTCTTGTTTTCTAAACCACACATATGCTCATAATTTTGTCCTTAATTTTTGGAGCTCTTTGACCCCTCTGCTATTGGGTTTCTGTTGTCTGCTTTTTCTTGTGCCTCGTGCAACATTCTCGTGCTGCATCCGTGAGCATTCTCTGCCTTTTGACGATGCTGTTGAGAATCTCAGAGGATTCGTTCGGCTGCATAAGAGGGAGTTTATTAAGACAGGTGGCAGGGAAACTGTGTGCTGTCGATAGGGTTACTGCGTGTCCAGTGTGGCTTTATAAAAACAGCCAAGCTTCCAAAATACATTTAATTGTAAATTCTTTCCTGTATGGTTAGCTAATTACATACTGAATCATGAAAAAGTCTAGTTAAAAAAATAAAGTTTTGTAATTCTGTCTCAAAAAGATAAAAACATGGTTCCTTTATCTCCCAGTTCAACTTCAAAAATTCCCTCGCAGTGTCTATGTGTCAGACGCCTGCCCTCATGCATCGGAAAGGTGACACAGTCTGCACTAGTTCACTAAAAAGAGCAGCAGCCGGGCTCTGTGCGGTGCTTTGCTTTCTGCCATCATTTTTGGCATTTCACGTGGTGACCTCCATCATCAGCCCCGGCACGGAAGTCTGGCTGTGACCGGTCGGGCCTGTGTGGTGTGTCACACCTAGAGAGCCTGCAGGACAGCCAGTACAATGTGCTCTTCTCTGGGCTCGGACAGTAGCTTTCTCCCCATCTGCTTCCAGTGATAACCTCACAAAATGGCAGGTGGTCACACCGAAGCTTGGTGAAGGTGCACCAAGGTGCCAGAGGGGACACTGGTCTCTGGAGAGCATCGTGCACAGATGTCACGACTCTGCCCCACGCCACCTACCTTGATAACTGGAGGTGCAAGTCCGTCACCCTCGTGTCTTCATTTCTTCCTTGGTGGCGGTGGGGGTTGCAGCCAATCCTGGAGACCCTTTTCAGTTCAGATATTCTGTGATTCCGCTTAGAAACCATCCTTTTCCTACTTACCTTTTATTTCGTTAGACTGACTTTATGATATATTTAGAGCCATTTTTATATTAACTGTCTGGCATTTGGAACACAGTACAAATAAGTTATAATTAAACGAGCTTTAAAACATTTCAGAGTAATCTGAAAAACACGATATTATGGACATTTAGATAATAAAAGACCTAGCTAGGGAATTGAGAGATTTTTAGGTACATACGATTTAACAGTTCGGTTCCGCCCAAGTCCTTATTTTATTCTTTTAATTTTGAAACAACATTTTTAATAGGCTTTTCTGTTTCCTGATATTTTGTTTTCTTTTATAGCATGTCTTTCTATAGTAAATGCTCACAGAGTAAATAGATCAGTTTACAATTTACAGTGTTGGTATTCTCTAATAAAATATCTGCTTAAAGATCAGTTGGAAGATGGCTCTACGGTGACTGTGCCTTGCCACTTCCTTCGTCGGCCGCTCCGATTCCGTTCGCCTTTTCCTATGTGCTCTGCTGCACAGAATGTCTTTATCTTTAAACTGTTTTCTTACAGGAACGTAGGCGACTTTCACCCTCTCCTTTCTGAGTCTGCTTAGTGGATCATGGTGTTTGCTTTGCCATCGGCACATTCGAGGTGAGGCGTAGGCAGAGCCTCCTTTGTGAAAGCAGTGGGCATCGACTCACGAGCGCGAGCGGCCGGCGTTTCTGTGTTTTGCGCAGAAGGCGCTGTGGCAGCCCCACCATCGGCGATGCTCGTCATCCCCTTTGGACCCCTTTGTGCAGTAGCTCGGCCTGATTTTTGATTAGCTGGCCCCCACTTAACTCTCGTTAGTCAGAAAACATGAGTGAGTGGCATTGGAATTTCCGATCGAGGAAACCCGGAAGCCTGGTACAGGGTCCCCGGAGGCTCCGTGGACTCCGTCCAGCCCCGCGCGCTTCACACCTCTGTCGTCTTAACCTGTCCTTGGGCCCTGCTCCCGAGCTGTGCCGTGTGTCATGAGCCTGACATGTTGATAGGGTCTCAGTTGTTAAAGGATTAGACGATCCCCATTCTGTGCTTCTCAGGAGAGCAGGAAAGAGGGCACTCGTGTTTCAGGAAGATGTACTGAGACGTACATCTTTTTAAACAGAATCTTAAACCCTTGAACATGTGGGTTAATTAAGTTATTTGGGAATTCTTGTATCTATTTCAGTTAACAAAGCTTTTAGCAAAGCAAAAGGTATTTCAGCCACTGCACAGAGATTTCTCCTGCAGTGGGAGTCATCTAACTGGGTTTCACTTTTTAAGTCAGACACAAAAACTCTACAGGTTCAGAGTGTTCTTCTTGATTTTATTGTTATTAGATAGTGACGAAATGTGGCAGTTAGGTGTGTTATTCATGTCACGTGTCATGGGTAGAAAGGACTATGGCTAGAAATAGTGGTTCTCTGGCTGTTAAATGTGTTTTTATACTTTTAATTATTTTTTTGCATGCGTGCATGCATTTTTCTTAAAAAGTGTGTGCAAATATTTTGTTATTAGAATAAAGCTTTCTTACTATTTTATCCTTAAGCATAACATTTCCAGTCTGACACTTTAACCCTTAAAAATGAAACACTACCAATCAATCTTTCTAGTCTGCATGTAATTGCCTAAAGCTAAAAGAAAGCTTTTTCTCAGCCAGTTGCAGTAGAAATGAGCTAATATATTGGCAACAGAATAACCATCAGCAATCAGCCCTTAGCTGTTTACTAATGAACTCCCAGATGAATGAAAAAATTTCAGAATCAGTGTTTTACTTCAGGCTGTACATGAACTTAACACTTCAGTTGTAGGAAAAGCAACTTATATACTATCCAAGTAAATAGCAGTGCTTCAGCTCAGTAAACCGCAGGCCTGGGAGGTGTTTGGAGCCAGCGGTAGAATCTCCTGCTTCACTAGTACAGTGGAAGTGCTTTTGTATGACATCGGGTGAAGCCTGTTCTTGAAATCAGTCTTTTACCGAATTTTATGATTCGATTTTATTTACGAAAAATTGCCAATACTGTTACATCTTATAGGAATTTCGAATCTGAAGAATAGGTTATTTTCCAGTGACTTACGAGTGTTTGAAGGGAAGATGATGAAACGTGAAGAGCAGAGTGGTGCAGATACTGACAAACGGTTGGGAAGAATTAGCTTATGGAAAGAAAAATATCCTCTTAGAACGAATAGATTTAGAAAAGACTGATTCACACCTTACCCTTCAGTACTGATGTTATAATAAGAAGCTGATGTCAAAAAAGTACAGAATAAAAATGTATCACAAAAGCATAATAAAATCATGGAACATAAGATTGTCGCTACAGTGTAGTAAAAAAAAAAAATCACATAATGTGCTTTGGGGAATGTAAATAGTTTTAAAAAAGAAACTGTCAAGTTTGACACCAGATGAGAAAGAACACCCTTAGTTTATTGACAGTTCATGTATAACAGCAGAGAAGATAGCTTTGAAATTCACTGTGCTAAAATATCCATTTTAGAGTAAAAGAGAACATATTCCTCCTTGATTTTTAATTTATTAAGAGCTGGTAAAGACTGGGAACTGCTGAGCTAGGTACCCAGGAAGTAGGGAGAGGCACTAGAAACCAAACAGAATTAGGTTTCCAGCTCGATTAAGTAGGAATTAAAAATGACTACCGTAGAGTTTTTTCCTCCACCCGGTGCTGATTCTCATAGATTTCCAAAACAGTAGAACTGAGAGGGATGGTCCTGGGTGTCCAGGTCAGTCCCCTCATTGACGGGCAAAGACAGGGAGGGGAGGTGGCTGTCCAGGGCTTACCTGTGCATCCCCTCCGTGCATGGAGCAGGTGCCAGGGCTGGGGAGCTCCAGTCTGGGCAGCACTGTTGGAACCGACGTTGAAGAGGAACTTCGGTACACGCGCGCACACACTTTTTTTTTTTAACTCGCGAGTGTGTTAAAAAGCTAAGCCGTACCAGAGCATGCGGCGTGTGGTCCAAAGTCAGATGAGGGCTTCTCGAGATTTGTCTTCTCTTCACGTGCTCTTCAGCCGGTGAAACGGGGGCATCTGTGTTCAGTAGGCGATACGTCCTCTGATTCAACTTTAATTGTGTGTGTGTGTGAGAGAGAAACTAAGCTCCTTGTTTCCTTTTTCTGAACGCAGGTTTCAGCAAACAGATGGTGGAAATCCTTAACAAGCACAATATCCAGTTTAGCAGTTTTGATATCTTATCAGATGAAGAAGTTCGTCAGGGCCTCAAAACCTATTCCAATTGGCCCACCTATCCCCAGCTCTATGTGTCTGGAGAGCTCATCGGAGGACTTGACATAATTAAGGTTAGAATCAAGAAGTCAGGACCTTGGGAAGAGCTTTTGTTTAGAGCACACTTTCATAAGTGCTGTAACAAATCTAAAATATAAATTTCTTAATCTTTGCATTTCCCACTATGAATCGGGGAGGCTTACGAAGTTCTTCTGATGAGACGATTGATTGGTGGTCCGTGTCATGGAATGGCCAAGGAGATTTACGTTATCATAAAAATTTTCTTAAACTTGCTGTGTGTTTATTTCAGGAGCTAGAAGCATCCGAAGAACTAGATACAGTTTGCCCTAAAGCTCCTAAATTAGAGGAAAGGTAAGTGTTTTAAAAGTTTTAAGTAGTCTATCATTTATTCTTTAAAATATATTTTTGAGTTCTGTTTTTGCATCGCTTTTCTGTATAGAAATCAGAGGTCTGTTTTTGTATGCCAGGATCGTAATTGTGTTGTTCCCAGTCAGACTAGTCATGCAAACCTGGGAAGGTCTGATTTGGACGGGGAGAGTTTTGCGTCAACTCAGTGATTACGTGGAGGACACTGTATTTACAGAAATGCCGTTGTCGCAACAGGCCGGCCAGGCTTTAGCTTTCTC
>NW_011889335.1:53229-56992 GCF_000151845.1 Pteropus vampyrus | reverse complement strand
GGTGACACCTCCGTGAGTGGGACAGATGGGCCTTTGCTGGCTCCCTGGTCCAGGTAGTCAGGGTAGAAGGTGAATGATCAGGATCAACATTGTGTTCTTTATTTCTTACTGTTGTTTTGAGAGTTAGCTACTAGTACTATATTGAAAATGTACGTGACGTGGCTTTGTGCGTGGTTTGTGGTTTCATTTGTGATGACTTCATTCTGTGAGGAGATTTTGAGCCACGAATGATCCAGAGAACCAGGAGAGGGAGAACACGGTGCCGGGACCGCCACAGGGCGGAGAGTTTCTTGAGCCCCCTCTCCCCACGCCGGCTGTCTCTGAGATCCGTTACTGACCTCCAGGCTGACATGCGGATGGCGGACATTCCTGGCAGCAAGTTAGATCGTGACGTTTGGAAAAAGAGTGTGTGAAATAGTAAACGTGAAATTCAGATGAGAGCACTTTAGCAGCCGGTGTTCCAGGCTCTCACGCTTCCCCACCCAAGTGGCCTGAGCTCCGAGCGGGGAGCCGGGCACAGCCTTGCCATGCAAAGGGGACTCGCGGGACGGGCCTGAGAATTCTGCACGGGCTCTGAATATGGGCCCCTTTGTGCACAGTTCCTTATTGAATCGGTGATTATTATTTTTTTAGTACTGTGAGTTAATGGGCTCCAATTGCAACTCGAAGGAACATTCGTTGCCTTAAAAAGCCATATCGTGCTTTCCAGTGGCTTAGGGAGAGAAGGCAATAAAGGGAAACGTCAATGCATTTGCTTGTTTAATGCCACTCAAAGCTGTGAACTGTCATCCCTCTGTCCCTCAGATGTGCGTGCGGCTCCTGACGCCGAGCAGAAGTGGTGTTTAATAATCGAGCTGAGGCATTTTATATCAATTTTCTCTCCTTAGGCTCAAAGTACTGACAAATAAAGCTTCTGTGATGCTCTTTATGAAAGGAAGCAAACAGGTAAAGAACTCAAAAATGGTTTTACTTGTAATTTCGTTTGATGATAACATTGGCAACGAGAGGCCACTTAGATCTCTCTTCCTGGCTTCAGCCCGCGAGGCTGTGGCGCCATCGCACAGTCGGCCCGGCTGCGGTGGCCTTGGTGGCCCTTACAGAGATATTGCGTGGGGTGGACTCGCGATCGGCATCTCGGTGGGTAGCACTGCCTCCTGCTGCCGGGCGTGGTCAGCTACCCTGGTCCCCACTGTCCGCACTTCCGTGGCTCTGTGCGGTGCCGTCCGGGACCATCTGCGTGTCCCCTGACCCCGGCAGCGTGCACCTTGGTCGCCGCACTTCCCATAGTTGTCAGATTTGCAGCTCATGACCATCCGTCCAGATGTCTGTGGTGGAGAAATGGACCCTGCTGCCTCGAGATGCTCGGCACGTGTTTGACGAATGAGTGAAACAGCTTTTTTCCTTTCTTTCACGTGGCTGTATATTCCTCCTTTTCTAAAAAGAGCATCCATCAGATTCTCAGAGGGCCTGCCCCTAAGTGGTTCAGAACCAGACAGCCCGACTTCCCTCCGTATCCTGAGTCGCCATGTCGCTCCTGTCTCTGCAGTGGGATGGCTCTTGTAGCTTTGTCACTCGACCTCCCGGAGCCTCCCGTTCCTCTCTTGTGAGCAGACAGCAGGGCAGATGGCAGGGCGCCCAAAGGATCTTTTCAGAATGAGGTTACGATAACTTGTGCGGAAGTTAATATAACTAACGTAGTGAAAGCAATTAGTTTACATAATGAATTAGTTAATATAACTGTTATAATGAAAGCAATATAACTAGGAAAAAGGTAATATGAATGTCAACATGTTGTGATCGCTGGGTAAGGACCTAGATCCTTTGACTGGTTCCCACTGTTTATTAAAACAAAATGGAGGATGTTAATGATTCCCGGTAGTGGAAAAAATCATCTTTTTTTTTCTTCTTGGTGATTATTTTTATTCTCAGAACATTTTTTCCTGAAGGCCAGAAAGTATTCGTACATCTTGGGAACAGAATTATTAGCTCTGTTAAGAGGTTTATGGGTGCCAAATCTTTTCTACAAGATTGATGGGATTTGGGATCCTGTGGCATAAAAAAAGTAAGATTTCCATATCCTCAAAAAAGTTTGATACTCTATAATGTAAAGATAAATTTACATCTATCTCTAATGGAACAGGAAAATGACGATTATAATCATTGCAAAAAGGTTGCGTTAGTTGAGATCATCCATGCGGATGAGTGAGTAGAGCATGGAAGTTTGGTGTAGGAGAGCTTTTGACCACAAAGATGATGAGCTATGAGAACACATGCCACCTCTGTGTCTACAGTAAGTGTGGGCCAGCGTCAGGACGATGTCAGGATGGGCCAGGACTCTATAAAGTGCAGGGGGACTCAGGTGGCCCCCGGATCCGCGTCCGCCGACTGCGTTTGGTGTGCAGAGGCACCGGGGGCCTGTCGTCGTGTGGCGCGCTGGGCCGTGCGGCCCCACCACGGCGGGGGCCGGGTGGAAAACGCAGGGCATCTGAAAGCTTGTTTTTCTAAATTTAGGAAGCTAAATGTGGATTCAGCAAACAAATTTTGGAAATACTAAATAGTACTGGGTAAGTACATCTTATTTTCAAATGGCATAGTTAAGAAATTTCAGCTCTTCGGCTGTGCTGCTGCTCTTTTCCAGTCGTTATGTTTGTAACTGGTCATGTATTATATTTACTTTTGCTATAATGTTTTGTGAATGCTTTAACTTAGATTACAGTATTTTTCTGGCCAGTGTCAGCCTATTGGTAACATAGAGACCCTGGGGACCCCTGCGGTTCTCAGACACCATAGACATAACTATTTGTCTGCTCCCCAGAGGGAAGTTCATAACTGAATTCTTACCAGGCATAAAGATGTTTTAGGGAAAGTGTATTTGAGCTTTTTAATTTTCTTTAAAAAACTATTCTAGTTTCTAAACAGTTCAGGAAACCGATAAGGCACATGTGAAGGTCCGTTATCTGGACCTGAGAGGTGGGTAAATTAAGTCGCAGTGTCCATGCTTTTGATCTGCCCAGGGATGGAGCTGCCAGGTAAGAAAATTGTGATTGATTTTTGTGATTAGAAACAAAATCGCTTTATATATCAATTATATTTAAATCAAAAAAATTAAAAAACAAAAACAAAACCACTTATTTGGAGAGATTTAACAAACGTTCTGTAGGGTTCATCACATGTTTTTGCTTATTTCTCTCCATTATTTCTTATTTCACAATTGCTTTTTAATATTATATTCTAACCATAGCGTTAAGTAGATTTGGTAAACACTGTGAAATTATAGAGAAAGTAGTCCTTGAAATATTTCGACATTCTTGGGCAGAGTTGAAAGTAGGTGAGTAGCGTGGAGTTTAATACAGCTTTAGGTACATAAAAAAATGATCGTTTTTTTTTTTTTTTTCCCCCAAACAATTGTGCCATTTTACAGAGGAGAATCTAACCAGCCTATTTTCCTATGGTACCCAGCTGCCCCTGCTTTTCCCTACCCGAGGACAGAGGAGAGGCTGGCTTGCTTTGGGTCATCAGTTTTGTGGCCCTGCTTCTCTGTCTTCCTCCTGCCATAGGTCCACGGTGAGACACTCAGTTCCCCTCTCCCTGGCTCAGCGTGTCCCCTCGGGCACACCCCCGTAAGTTCCTGAGGCCAGAACTTGACAACACCGGGCCCATCTCAGCTCACGTATTTGCGGGGGAAGTCTCCCTGGCTTTGCTTTCTGCCCCATGCCTATCTGTCCAGAGGGGATGGCAGTGACCAGTTGTCCCAGAGCACGGG
>NW_011889335.1:41679-53179 GCF_000151845.1 Pteropus vampyrus | reverse complement strand
CCTATTTTCCTATGGTACCCAGCTGCCCCTGCTTTTCCCTACCCGAGGACAGAGGAGAGGCTGGCTTGCTTTGGGTCATCAGTTTTGTGGCCCTGCTTCTCTGTCTTCCTCCTGCCATAGGTCCACGGTGAGACACTCAGTTCCCCTCTCCCTGGCTCAGCGTGTCCCCTCGGGCACACCCCCGTAAGTTCCTGAGGCCAGAACTTGACAACACCGGGCCCATCTCAGCTCACGTATTTGCGGGGGAAGTCTCCCTGGCTTTGCTTTCTGCCCCATGCCTATCTGTCCAGAGGGGATGGCAGTGACCAGTTGTCCCAGAGCACGGGTGTCTTGGGAGAGAGTGGCCTCCGGCCCTGGCCTGGCTGACCCCTCTACCCTGAGAGGCCCTGGGGACCCTTGCGGACCCCCGCGGTTCACCTTGCTGGGAGTCACAGCACGAGGAGAAAGCTCCATCCGTTTATCCCTTCCCCCCCTCCCCCGCACTGGTCTTCTCTTTGCTGGCCACAGGTCACCTACTGAGGCCCGAGTCCCAGGAGTCCACTGAGGTGTGAGAGGCACCTTTTCGGGAGGCGATCAGGTCTCCCACGCGCGCTTGGGCCCAGCACTTAGACCCCGCGGAGGGAGTCCTGTGGCTCATCACTTATCGCACTGTTCAGGTCGAGAGGTCTGCCTCCTCCCGTTCACCTTGCAGCGAGACTTATGTTGTGTGGACCTTTTTTTTTAGCATCCCTTGTTGCCCTTTCGAACCTTCCTTTTTTGGTACTTGCTGCCGATTGATCTTGTCTTTTGTAAATTTTTTTCTTTTACTGCTTTGTACCATGGACAGTTTTCTTGGGAACTTGTTTACTAAGTAAACAAGATTTCCTTGTGGAGTGGTTTCGGTGTCCGTGTGTGACATTTCCTTTGGCTAATGTCTGGCAGTGCACACACGCCCCGTCTCCTGCAGGGGCTCAGCCACATGTTCCTGCTGATTCCTTAACCGTCTTATCATGAAATCCTTCTGGGTGGATGTGGTCGGATTTCTATGAAATGGTTTTTCATTCATTTATATGAGTCACGCTCATCATACAGCATAAAGCACAACTTGCACTGGTTTTATGCTCATTGAAAATGTGTGCTCTGAAATAACCTTGTTCTGTGTTGGAAGCAGGCCATCACAAGGTGGCGTTCGCTGGCAGTGTGCTCATCCTGGCTGGTGAGCCTCAGCCCAGCCCATGCTCACCAGCCTCTGACCACGGCCGGCAGAGCATAAACGTTTATCTCACCCTTTAAGAAAAAGTGTGCCGACCCTGTCTACCCCAACATGGCCTAGAGGAGAACTCAGATAAATTTTTATCTTGAGATGACTTATTCTTTGTAGGATTTGACAGATTAAGAGGTAAAATCAGTTTGGTTTTTTCACAGTAAAATTTGTTAGCAATAAAATGATCTATTTACTTTTCTTGACATGTTTAAAAGAAAATAGTATTACAATTTTTGTTTAAAACTGTATTTCTCGTTAAAGTATTTTCTCCTTTTTGTAGTGTTGAATATGAGACATTTGATATATTGGAGGACGAAGAAGTAAGTTCTGTGTTTTATGTCCTTTGTCTTATTTTGACCACCAGGGTCTGGTTGGAAGGTTTCAGGGTCCCCCTTATTTCCGTAGGTTCGGCAAGGGTTAAAAACGTACTCCAACTGGCCGACGTACCCCCAGCTGTACGTGAAGGGGGAGCTCGTCGGAGGCCTGGACATTGTGAAGGTAAGGCTGGCGGTTACCGGGCGCCCTCACGAACTGAGAGTCGGGCGTGCTTGAAAATGATAGTCATTTCGAATGGAGACGCGGGGTTGTCCTTGACACCTTTCTTCTCTGCCCTCGGATCCAGCCATTTCTAGACCCTTTTTACCCCTTCTGCCACCGTCATATCTTGTCGTCATCACGGTGCCTGCCGCATCAGACCGTCTTACGTCCCTCCTGGGCTGGCCCACCGTCCCCCGCCTGGGCGTCCCCTGGCCCTGTCTGCTGGCACAGCTCTTTCAGCTCTCGAGGGGCTGCCTGGAGCCCGGGCTCCGGAAGCTGGAGCTGCGGCCCAGCCCCGAGTTTGGTCTTGCTTGCTGTCCTATGCCAGGGAGAACTCTGCGTTTCGGTGAGGGCGGCCTCGCGGGCCCACCGTCGCTTCCTGTCCGTGTCCTTCCAGGCCCCGCTTGCCCACGAGCACTCAGGCGCCCGCTGCTCCTGCCCTGTGTGACAGTTCCTGGGCGGTCCCCTCAGGTCCTGTTCCCCTCGCTCATGTGTTCTCCTCAGGTGCCGGAGCGAGGGGCACCAGGCCGCGGGCGGGAGGCCCGAGTCCCAGTGGCAGCCTGGCCCTGCTGGCAGTGCCACGGTCACCCGAGGTTACTGACTGCAGGTTCCTAACAGAAAAGTGCAGGCTGGTCCTCGGTCACAGCCAGGGCCCCCTTTGGTTCTCGTGCCAGGAAGTCGGGCGGCTCTGTCAGGTCGTACGCACGTTTCGAGGGGACGGTTTCTCTTAACACGTCTTTGATAATTCATTTTCTTCTGTGCTTCGCTTTAAGTGCACTACATTTTAAATGGGTGTGGCTTTTCTCCTAGGCTGTGAAGTCTGGAAATGTGTGCACCCCCTTCCCCCAGCCTCACGCTAGCACCTGTGTGCCCCGGAGCCCTGCCGCCAGCCCCAAACCCTGGCGGGAAACCGAGCTTTCCTGTCCTCAAAACCCTCACCCTCACCCTCACCCTGCCCGGGCCGCGGCCTGGGTGCTGGAGGCGTGGCTGTGACGGGCGAGGGAGAGGGCCTGGCGGCCGGCCAGGCTGCAGGGAGACCCACTTCTGGGGTCGGAGCTCCGGCTTCTGGTGGAGGCTGGCGTGCTAGCGCTGCCTGCAGTCAGCTGTGGGTGGCGGTTTGAGGCGCGCATTTGGTGAAGCGGGAGGACGCGGGCCCGTGCTGGGTGTCACCGGCACGATGGGCTGGCGGGGCTTACAGCACAGGCCTTGGGTGCAGAGGCTGCTGGTCCTGCGTGCTCTCTGTGCAGGTGTCCCCTGCCCGGTTCCAGGTTTGACGTCACACTTCGTCAGCAAGCCAGCGAGGCATTTTCCTAGTAAGCGGTCTCGGTCCTGATGGGAAAGAAGGGGTTAACTTAGTAGCTTCTGAGTGGCTCGGAAGTAGCAAAAGTGGACCTGCATGCGTGCGTGTATGTGTGTGTGCATGTGTGTAGACATAAATAATTTTTATAAGACAAACAGTCTTCAGACCCCAGACACTTTTGCGCCCGTTCCTGTCCAAATGTTTTTTGGCGTGTCTCTGAGCCCTCGGTGACTCCCGGGCAGATGCATCGATGAGTCTCGTTTAACTCCACAGCCGATCTGTGTGAGCAGCTTCTTCCCAGGTACATAACCGGGTGTTACGTGACTTTTTATGTCCGCCTGCTGAGAACGCACACATTTGGAAATCCGTGATCTGTCATCTTTCTTTGAGAGGGTAGCTGCTCTTAGGGACTCGCTGCCAGGTTGCCCGTCGGTCTGTTTCTTGCAGAGCGCAGTTCTTTGCCTTCGGCCGAGCGCACCAGCATGTGCCAGAGGGATCTGTCCCGCTGGCCTCTGCAGGAGCACCGAGGGCTTTCTTCATTGAATGAGCGATCGAATAAGTGAATTGACTCAGTGACTCAGCGACTCAGTCTCACGTCCGAGAACAGTAGCTGCTGTTACCCGTGCTGGGCGAGTCAGTCCCACCCTGAGGCGCGAGGTCCGCCACCGCAGCGTATGGGCTGGGGGCCTGGGCGGCCAGC
Source organism: Pteropus vampyrus (assembly GCF_000151845.1). Taxonomy (NCBI): domain Eukaryota; kingdom Metazoa; phylum Chordata; class Mammalia; order Chiroptera; family Pteropodidae; genus Pteropus; species Pteropus vampyrus. The sequence goes on along the minus strand of NW_011889335.1, from coordinate 49,399 downwards.
CAGAGCGTTTTGTCAGCTTGTGCTGTAACCTGGTCGGTGTCCACAGCAGTGCCCCGCGACGGCCGTGTCGGCAGCCGCGCCCCATGGCAGGTGCACCCTGCGTTAGTGCTTCGCAGGTCGAGATGCACTCGGCCTCCAGCAGCAGCGGAGGGGGTGCGGATGGAGGAGCAGGCGATGTCCCAGCGAGTCCGGGCTGTCCCTGGCACAGCTGGCCTTTCCTGGGTGCTGCTCGCCTCCTGCCTCCTGAGTCAGGTGCTCGGGAGAGGCCTGCTTGTCCCCTGGTGCAGTAGGACTTCTGCATGTTACGTGGGCAGGAGACCCCACGACACCACCGAGGGCCATCGGAGGTCACGTGACACCATCACAACCGTTTGGGTTTAATTATAGAGGAATGTGAGTGGATTTTAGTGGTTTTATTGATTGATGTTCATGCTGCTTAGGGATAACCTGACACATTAAACTAGAAAGTCTTATCCTCTTCGTCACATTCTAAACTCGGTTCTGTGTTCCACGTTTTAATTCTGAAAGGGACACAGCGATCACGTCTTTGCCCTGGTTTCTGGCCTTTCCGTTCTCGCGTACGCGGTAGCGCTGCTGCTGTTCCGGGCCGGGGAGGAGGAGCGCAGGTGTCGTGGCAGCGCGTGCGCGTGGAGCTGGCGTCACGTGGCTTTTTCTTCATTGTCTCAGTTTCTTTGTTTCTTCCTGTCGTTTAAATAGGAGGCTTCATTGTTTGCTGCAGTCGCTCTATTTGCTAATGCGGACAATCTGTTGGTTTCAGGCTCCTTTTAACTTTAATTTTGTGATCTGATCGTTTTCTTTTGCGTGTCTGACGGACGCACTCTGTAGTTATTTCGATAACTTTAATTTTTCATGTGTACATATCCATGTTATTGTTTTCTTTCTCTTTTCTTTTTTTGTTTAAATTTTTAGGAACTGAAAGAAAATGGTGAATTGCTGCCTGTGCTGAAGGGAGGAAATGAATAAGTGTTAAACCTGGTGCCCAGCCGTTTCGAGAAACATTTAGTCGGAGCGGAGCCGTTCCTGAGTTGGCCTCAGAGAAAGACGAGGCGGGAAAACACTCTACTGTCCCCGGTTTCGCTCTGTGTGTGCCACAAGGTCGCGCCACATAAATGTATGTTACGTTTTTTTCCACCAAAAATAGAATGTAATAAACATCTTCAAATTCAGTTAACAATAACTGTGTAAAAAAGTGCGTCTTTTCGGTGAAGTCAAACACGTTCCTGTAACTAGCCCACGTTAAAGCCCCTTGTCACATGGCGGGGTTTCTCGTAGCGGTTAAAATCGTCCCCGCGCGGCAGACTGGGGCGGTCGGTCCACAGCTGCGTCGGAACAACTCGCAGGCCTATCCGATGGCTCCCCTCGCTGGCCGAGGCCTCTTCGCAGCTGGGACAGTCCCAGCGAGCCCCGTCCCGCTGGCGTGAGCGGCGGAGGCGCCGTGCGCAGCGCGGACTCGCTCCTTCCCAGCGCCAGCGCTGCGCGAGCAGGGCGCGCTCAGGAGGCGGCGGTTTCTCCTGTCGCAGAGAGCACTGCGGAGCCGTGACAGCAGGAATGGTCGTCAGTTGGTGTTAAGCATCACAGCTTATTTCAGTCGTCGTATCGAAAGCACTGATTTCACCCTTAAATGGGTCGATAACATCCTGAGGCCCACGAGAATTTCAACAGCATTTTTGGCCCCGAGTCCAGCATATCGAAGAAACAGCTGCTCCGTTAGACGTTAACAAGACGGCCGAGTCCAGCTCCACGGTCCTTAGATTTGGGGGTACCTATGGCTGGTGCGGTTGTTAGCCCTTCCCCACCTGTTGACCTGGGTGGCTAGGGCTCCCCGGGATCGCCACACGAAGGCGGGGAGAGGGGCGTGGAAGTCAGCAGTTTCGGTACGGGGGAGTGCACACGCGTGTGGTTCCGTGACGGCCAGCCCTTCCCCAGGGCGCTGGTGTCCCGTCTCCTGAGCGTCCGGGGTTCCCTGCCGCGTTCGATTGTGTAAAGAGGCGGCTGACACACGGCTGCGTTACAGAGGGCGGGCTGCATGGCGGCGGACGTGGCCTTGCATCCTGCTGGGGGAGGACTCCCCCGTCACTGTGGATTTTCTGCCCACTGTGCGACTAGGTGGGGCTCCTTTGGGCATTTGTCCATGAACTATTTTCCAATTAAAATGAAAATCACTGTACATGCAAAACCTCTGACGTGCAGATGGAAATGGACTTTTAACTACAGTCTTATTCAGCCATTGGCTTCGGGGCTGTGTGCGAGTCACGGAGGAGGAGCCCATCATTTTCTTGGATGCTTCATCGCACACTTGTCATTTGATACCGCTCTCACGATTTTCACTGTCCACAAGTGCCACTTATTCTACTTTACATCGAGTCAACTTTTAACCTCACTTTATCCTAAGCAAAACTATCTTTGCTATCACAGAATTAATAAGCTCGTTTTTTTTTCATAATGCATATTCAGATGAACAGAATGCTTACCTTCGAACGTAAACCCCCACCTCTGATTTCGGAACCACTGGCCAAAGGTGGTGGCCCTGGGGACGTGAGCTGCTTCAAGCGCTTTGGGACAGGCTTCCCTTGCTTTGGGTGACTTGCGTGACGGGAAAACTTCCATGCTGTTGTCCTTGGCTGAGCGTCATGGTTTGAGCGGGGGTGCGTGTTCAGAGTTGTCGGGGTTGTCCGTGTCAAGCATGCGTGTATCCACCTTTCTCTTACGTTCTGTTCGTCATTGGCCCCTGGACTCCAGGTGTGTGGGAGTGACGGCGAGCAGCCTTCTGTTTCACGCGTGTTTCCGGCTGGACATCAGGATGGTCAGAGCTCTCCGTGTACGCTGACGGCCACACTGGCAGCCACGCTGACAGCCACGCTGACCGGCTTCATTCCGTGTGTTTTCGGAGTGACACGGGCGATTCTTGGGTCCTGTTGGCGATCTTCAATCAAATTTTCTAACAAAGTCGAACTTGCCCCCACAGTCACATTTTGTCAAAATTGAAATATTCTCTCTGATCAACAAATCCTGTTCGCAGCACTAGAGAACCTGTCAGGCGTGAAAGCTGACAGCGTATCATCTGCCTTCGCCCAGGTCTGAGCTCTGTTGGGACTTGGGGTGGGAGGGGACTTTCAGGTAGGTGCTGCGGGAGGGTTCTAGTGAGCTTGCGTGTTTGGGGCGTTGGGGTCCACTTGTGGACCGGGGCTGAGCCTCACTGCAGGTCAGAGAAGCACTGCCTTACCCTGGGAATGGGCCCTCTGCGCGTCGGTTCTGCCAGCTGCTGACGTCTGCAGCCTCCTGTGCTGGGACTTCCCAGAGAAATGGAGCTCGCGGTGGCATCCTGAGGGCCTGTGGAGCCAGCAGTTACGTCTGCAAGGTGCCAGGACAAATGGGGACCACCACCATCATGACTGTGCCTGTTAACCCCTGGGAACCAAACCTCAACCTCCCACCCAGGATCGCCCTTCCGGAAGGTGGCCCGTGGGCCAGGAAGGCCTCAGACGAGGGGCGGGTGTCCCTGTGCTTGGGCGTCCAGCCTGGAGGTCATGGCCTTGGCGGGATGAGGGACGGATTCTTAGGGAGTCGGTATCCACGTGGGGAAAACGCCTTCAGGAGTGGACTCTTTAAACTCTGAGTTTGCCTGGTAACCAAAAATGGAAAGAAAAGATAAATCCAGTGAAAGGAGTTGGGATTGTGTGCGGGCGGGGGCTCGAGGACGTGAGCATTTGTTCCGGGGCACAGCTGTCTGGCCGGAGCAGGGTCTCTGTTCAGGACTGTGACCCTCCAACCCGAGCTCCCGTCTGTGTCCTCCCCGCCCCCCCATGGGGCTGTCCCCCCAGGAGTGGGGATCACCACCTCGACGCCTTCCCTTCCTGCCTGCGGTGGCTCTGACTGCAGTCTGTCCCTCTGCGGGCATCGGGGAGGGCACTTAACCCTCCCCCTCACGACCTGTGTCCTTTCTAAAGTCCAGGACGGATTCGAAGACGGCCTAGTAGGTAGATGTGTTGCAACTTGCTTCACCGGTGTAAACAGCCTTGTGGAGACAGCAAGATGGCGGGCTCCTCAGACCTTGTGTCGCTCTGTGGGACAGTGGCCCTTGCCCGGCTGCACCCCTCTTGGCCTCTGTCACTAACTCCAGGTCGTGTCCATCCTGACTGATCATTAACTTGTTCAAGAAGGAACTAAAAATGATCTTCCATTTGAAATCTACAAAAATGTGTATTTAATCCTATTGAGTTGAAAGTTGAGACTCATTTTTTAAGATAGCATATTTACAATTAAAAAACCTCATTTTAATAACTTCTTTTAAAGAAAGCGGCATTCTGGTCCTGCAGGAACTGATCTCTGAAACCCAACCGCAGTGCGTGCGAAGCCCTTGGCCTAGGCGATCGGCCTGCCTGACAGGACAGCTGCATCAACGCGACCCATCCCTCAGCAAAGGAGAACTTAAAAGCTGGTGGCTGAAATTCAAACACGGTTTCTGATTTGATTTTTTAATTAAAACCAGTTTTCCGGTTTTCTTAAATTCGACAATTGGTACTTGTTACTCAGAAGCGTTTTTTTTTCCTAAATAAAAGTGAGTGGTTTTTTGCAGGTGAATTCATTCTAGTATACGTTTCAGATGTTGAGTTCTAGGAGTGGATAGAAGATGCAGTAACTTATTGCTGCCTCATTCAGCAGAATAGCAGTTTTAAAGACAAGTTTGTATAATCAGTGTCCCCACTCTGGTTTCAGAATCTTGGGGGCTTTTTTCACGTATCATCGATATCTGCAGATGTTCAGATTCAGAAGACGTGTGTTCTGTCAGCGCCAAGGACACTCAGGGACCCCGGGAGGGTGGCCTGTTACTGGCGTGGCTCCAGCTGGCCACACGCTGCTCTCGGGCCGTGCTGTCCCGTGTGGAAGGATGCGCAGTGCATTTAAGTCACTTGCGAGGCCCGGGACTGGGCGCTGGCCAGTGAGCTCCGGCCCTGAGCACCTTCCACCTGGCCGCCAGGCAGTCAGGCCTCACGCAGAAGTCTCACTTCTGGAGCAACAGGATTTTTTTACACCCTCATTAGGGCATTGTGGGTTTTAAAAAATGAAGTAAGTGCCTGGACGGACGCAGCAAATTGTGACTGCAAAAGGCCCCTGCTGTGCCCTGACCTGCGTCTGAACGGTGGTCATTTGTAGGTAACCTTTAATCTTGGAGCGTCGGCTTGTGTTTGAGGGAGCTCCAGGTTTCCTGGGAACCTGTAGAGGGCCCGTCCTTTCTCGGGGACCTGGGGGGTGCTGCCCGTGGTACCTGTAAGGGGATGTCTCCCTTAGGTGCTGCCTGGCCTCAGGACCCAGGCCTGGAATCTGGACTTGGGAGTCTATTCAGAAGCGAGGGAAGCTTGGCATTTTTATAGGAGTTGAAGTAGTTTTTGTGCTGTCACCCTGTGTTTTAATAAAGGACTGTGATGCCTTCAGAGAGCTCCTCAACCCCTCTTCCTCCTTGGCCTCCCCCCACCCTCCCTTTCTCTGCATCTGGAGGAACGTTCCAGATGGATGCAGGCCGAGAGGAATCCCAAACTGTTTCTGGGCCAGCAGCGGAGGCCTCGCCTCACAGGGTGTAGAGCAGTCCAGGGCACTTGTCCTCTGTGTGCCCTGTGGGTCTCACCTCAGAAGCACCGGCTCCCAGTGGGCGGGGATGCCCCACCCTGCAAGGCCCCTCCTGGCTGGTGGACTTAGTCGAGGAGAACCAGCCGGGCAGGAGGGCCGCGATCGGGGTGGTGGCCGTGAGTACAGCGCTGGGGTTTCCAGGTCACACGACCTGCCCTTCGTCCCCTAACGCATGTGCTTCGTTACGATTCAGACTTTTAAACCTGTGCTCGCTTTGAGTCTCACTGGCCTCCCACCATGGGGGCCCCTGGAATCCTGTGCTCACAGGGCACCCCCAGTGCTATATGTGAACAGGGGCCAGGAACACGGGTGGACATGTGTGTCGCGTGTATCTGTTCACACGCACGCTGTTGTCCTGTTGACCTCACGTGCGACACGTCCAGGGATAACGTCGTTAAGGATTTCGGGGTGATGACACTGAGTGGGGGCCCGTGGACGGGGCCTGTGGACGCTCGGCGGGGAAGGCCCCAGCGTCATCGCGCGTCTGAGGGCTCTGGGCTGTCAAGGGCCAACCCGCTGTCCTTCCCAGCAGACCGTGTGAAAGAACCACTTAGTGTCACTGCTGCTCTGCGGACGAAGCTTCTCTGATCACAGCTGTTCGGCAGACGTGCAGGTGACCCTCCCATGGCCGCACTGTCCCCAGCGCTGGGTGCATCCCCATGTTGGGACAGCAGCTGACACCTGGTTCTCATTAGTGTCAGGTACTGGCCCAGGTGTTGGGCGCAGTGAGCCACTTCATTCTGACAGGACCCTGGGAGGAAGCGTCGCCAGCCCCACTTTACAGATGGGGGGACAGCAGTTAAGCAGACTGCTCCAGACCACAGCCCCAGGCGGAGCTGGGATTTGGCCCCGGGTCACCCTGCCCCTACATGATGTCCTGACTGGGCTCCTCCCTCTTGAGTTGGGAGGGAGGAGGAGGGCACGCACAGAGGTCCAGCTGTCCCTGACCTGGGAGGGCTAGTGCAGGAGGTGGGCGTGGGGACCGGCTGCCTCCGCTTCCCTAGGGAGGGAAAACTGATCGTCACTGGGGCTGCCCTCATGAAAGCCGGCCGCTGCCGGGGGCAGTGTGCCTATTACTCAGCCAGCCAAGGACTGAGACGCGGGGGCGGGGTGGGGGGTGTTCGGTAGTTTGCTGAACTTCCCTGAGTGGTTGAGCCAGAGTCAAACTAGGCTGGACCCCGGCCCCTCCTGGGCAGCGGGTGGTCACCATCGTCAGCAGGTGCTGTGCTCAGGGCTGGGGTGGGGAGACCGGAGCCCTGCAGAGGACAAGGCCCCTCCCCGACTCGGGCACGGAGCAGTGGGTCCTGAGTGGCACTGTGTAGCCCGGGGCCCCAGAGGGGTGATGTCATGCCCTGGGGCGGCCCAGGGAGCAGGCCTGCGCCTAGGGAACGAACCTCGAACCCCATGTGCAAACACTGAAATTCTGAATCAAGCGAACAGAACGTTACAATGGTGCTGCCCCCTGGACAATGCACCCGGCTAGTGACCGGGGGCGCCACATTTGAACTCAGAATGACTGATCCTCCTACGATGCCGTTCTGGGCCACCTCGGAGGGCCTGGCCCGGGCGAGCCAACCCCACTACGCCCCCTTGTGCTCAAGGCGTGCGGCACGTGGCCGGAAACCCGGCCAGACACCCAAGCTCTGGCCGGTGTTCGCTGGGGTCAGGCGGGAGCGGCGGGAGCGGTGCGCAGGCTCTCGGCGCGTCCCCTCCTGGCCCACTCGGTCCAGTCCACTGTGCCAACGCTCTGGAGGGGTCGGCCCGGGTGCTCCCCCTTCTGGAGGCGTCGGTTCCAGTGCACCCACGTGCTGGAGAGGTAAGCCCTAGAGCATTGCCTTCTGGAGGGGTCGAACCAGCCGCTCCGCGCTGGGCCCGTGAGCTCCTCGCCCGAGGAAGCGCCCGCCCCGCGTCCCGCCCTGGAACCAGATGGCAGGCTCGGAGCAGGTCGCCAGCCCTGCCTGGCCGGGTCCGGTCCCTGTCCTTGGCCCCCCGCGTGCCGCGGCCATGGAGACTACAGGGGTGCCCCTCTGCCCCCAGTTCTAGGGCCAGGGCGTCGCGTGACGCTGGCAGAGCT
>NW_011889335.1:39641-40594 GCF_000151845.1 Pteropus vampyrus | reverse complement strand
TTGGGGTTTAGTGTTTCAAAACGAATACTGGACTAGTACCGGATTTACAGAAGAATTGGGAGGGACCCCGTGCACCCCCTCTCCCAGTTCCCCCCGTGGGGGCCCCTCGTGTTAGCAAGGCTCCTTTGTTATAAGGGACGAACCCGCATTGGCACAGTCTGTCATTTTCAGACTTCCGGTGTTTACCTGGTGCCCCTTTGACTCTTCCACGTCCCGAGGCTCCCACGTTACACTGGGTCGTCCTGTCCCCTTTGGCTCCTCGTGACAGTTTCTCAGACGTCCTTCGCTTTTGATGACCTCGGCGGTGTGAAGAGGCCTGAACTGGGCTGGTGGCGAGTCACTATCCCCATGGCAACCCCATGACATGAAGGGCTGAGCCTGGCCGGGCGGCTGGTCTGTTTGTGCTAAGGGTTGTGGCCAGGCCCGGGGCTCCTGGGGCCCAGGCTTGGCTCTCGCCGGCATCTGAAACCTGCTGTGTTCGATGTCCTCGCTCAGCCGACACAGATGAAGCAAGTGTGGGACCCTCTAGACCACCGGGCGCCGTGGCCCCGGCTGGGCCTGTCCTTCCCTTGGCAGCTGCAAAGCACCTGGGGCCCCGGGCACTCTACCTATTAGTGGGGGCCGCAAAGGTGCCCCGAGGGGTTCGGGTCCCCGAGAGCAGCTGCAGGTGGCTTTGCAGGGTGGGGTGAGAGTTGCCAGTCACAGAAAGCAGGACGGAGGGTCCCAGTGAAGTGGGGGCAACCTGGAGGGCTGGCCAGCAGCTGTCTGCATGCAGGTGACGTGGGAAGGGAGGGCCAGGTGGCAGAGCCGCAGGCCGGGCCCACGAGGGGTTGGAGGCCACGGCTATGGTGTCGGTGCGGTGGGTGTTGGGGGCACGGAGCCCGCAGTCTCCCTGGTGGCCGCCTCACATGCTGAGCCTGTGGGGGCTGCCCAGGCTTGCAGGGCCTGGCGCC
>NW_011889335.1:25970-38916 GCF_000151845.1 Pteropus vampyrus | reverse complement strand
ACTCTACCTATTAGTGGGGGCCGCAAAGGTGCCCCGAGGGGTTCGGGTCCCCGAGAGCAGCTGCAGGTGGCTTTGCAGGGTGGGGTGAGAGCTGCCAGTCACAGAAAGCAGGACGGAGGGTCCCAGTGAAGTGGGGGCAACCTGGAGGGCTGGCCAGCAGCTGTCTGCATGCAGGTGACGTGGGAAGGGAGGGCCAGGTGGCAGAGCCGCAGGCCGGGCCCACGAGGGGTTGGAGGCCATGGCTGTGGTGTCGGTGCGGTGGGTGTTGGGGGCACGGAGCCCGCAGTCTCCCTGGTGGCCGCCTCACATGCTGAGCCTGTGGGGGCTGCCCAGGCTTGCAGGGCCTGGCGCCGGGGTGAGACCCAGCAGCCCAGGCAGAGCGCTGGGACAGGGCGACAGGCACACGCATGCCATGTGCTGAGCAAACGACGTGCAGGCCTGGACGCTCTGCCACAGGGAGCTGTGTCCCTGGCCCCTGCCCGTGACTCTCATGGCCCGGGGGGTGGGTCGCATTCCATGGCTGTCCCTGGTCCCCCACGGTCAGTGGGGAGCTCGGCCTGGCAGCAGGCCTTCCATCAGGTCCCCCCCAGCACCATGGACAGAGGAGATGGTGACAAGGGCCAGCAGAGGGCAGGAGAGGGGAGCGGAGGAGGACAGGGACAAGGACAATTTAAAACCCCCCTCCCACCTAGTCAGGCTGTCACATGCGGGCGTTCGGCTTCAGAGCCAGGAGTGGAGTTAGGAACGCGCAGAAGTGACGGGCTCCTGGTCTAGCGGAGGGAGGCGTCACGGGACTTGGCTCCCCGCCGGCGCCGGCCCTTCCTCCCGACGCTGCCGCCGGGCGGCCCCCGCCTCACTGGGAACCAGAGGCTCTGCGTCCTCGCTGCGCTGCGGCGGTGCCCAGCGGTCAGCGCGTTCGCTTTCATCATTGTTTTCATTCTGTCAATTAGCTCGGCGGCCAGACGCGGCCTTCATGAGACGCGCGTTTACGAGGCGCGGGGAGCATTCCATGTGGAACGCACGTCCACCTGGGAGGGCTCGGTGCCGGGGCCGGACTGCGGGGACTCCGCAGAGGGGCTAAGTCAGGGCCCGCAGCCCGGCCAGGGTCCTGAGCCCGCGGTGGCGGGGAGGCCGGGCTGCAGCCGGCCCAGACGGCAGGGCAAGCAGAACAGACGGGACGGACGTCCAGCAACATGAGGACGCTTCTGGATGGCCCCTCGCTGGCTGGCAGGGGCTGTGAGGGGCAGGGGGCTTCGGGGTCATCGTCACTGAGTGGCCCCTCCCCACCTAGCGGTAAAGGTTAGACTGTAATAAACACGAGCGTGGACTAAGTGCCCGCGCGAGGCCGGGCTGTGCGGGCTCCTGCGTTTAGTCCTTGTGAACCCTGCCAACGGCCCTGTGAGCTGTGATTCTTGCCGGAAAGATGAGAAAAGCGGCAGGTGAGGACTGAAGAACCGCGGCGCAGGCCGCTCGGCCGGCGAACGGGACATTCGGAAGCACCAGGGATTCCCAGTGCTGAGTGTAACACGCAGCGCGCGTCCACGTGTATGTGGAATGCATTTTAGAACATTCTAGAATGTGAGTTTGTTGAGCGGTTCGTACTTTCAGGCCAGTTTCGTGAGCGAAGGTGAGTGAGACCCGGCCACCTCAGCTCTCGCACGTCGGGCCAAGGAGGACATGCGCCAGCCGGGGCGCTGGGCACCCTGGGAAGCGGGCGGCAGCTCCAGACGCCAGACGGCCTTGTACTCAGAGGTCCTCCGTCACGTTCAGGCTGAAGAAGCCCTCGGCGGGGCAGGGTGGGACCTGCGGGCTCTGGGTGGGACCCTGGGTGCCCGGCCTGGCCCAGCGCTGTCCTTGCCGTGTGGCTGGGCACATTTCTGGAGATGACTCCCGCGCTTCTGTGTCTGTTTGAGGGGTGGTGACAGGCTGGCTTCGGGGCTCAGGAAGTGGGGGCACGTGGGGCTCTTAGCTCAGGTCTCCGTCGGCAAATGCCGACGTGGGCGGTGGGGACTGCGCACGGCCTCGGGGAATGAGTTTCCCTTTTCTTTATAAATTACAAAAGTGACACGGGCTGCTGAAGGCGCTCTGACAGCGTGCGAGCGTTCAGTCCCCGGGCCGACGGAGGGCCCGCTTCACGCTTCGGCCTGCGCCTCTAGTGCCCCCCGGAGAGGGCCGCGGACAGCGCCTCCCAGGCCGCTTTCCCCTGTGTGTGTGCAAATGTGGACACACACACACATACCTCCGTTCGCTTGTTTATACGTCACTGAAATCGCTCGATGCTCTTTGTACCGCCCGTCACCTCCCACCGCAGCTTGGCCTGGACTCTGGTGTCATTGGAGGTACAAGGGCAGCATGTACCAATTTTGTCTTTTCCGTGGCATGACTCACCCCAGTTCCCGTAATCATACCCTTACTCGGTGAATATTACGTGTCTGGCCTGCATCCCACGCCCACTTTTCGGTTAGAAGGAAGTTGCGCAGCTGTCCTGTGCATCTTCCATTCGGAGGAAGCTCTGGACTCAGTGAAGGAAAAACCAACACGCCCAGCGTTTGCCTGGTGGTCCGAGCTCTGGCTGGCGAGTCGGCACCGTCCACCACTGTCCACCACTGTCCACCTCGGGTTTTCCGGTCAGGGCCGGCCAGCCGCTGGGGATGTCCTGGGGGGACTGCTGGGGCGTAACTCTTTGCACATGGAAGAATCTGGGCAGTGAAAATTACGAGTCTTAATAGACCTGTCGAAGGCAAAAGGATGTGGCGAGAATTATATTAAGAAAAATATATTAAGGGATTTAAATATCAGTTGACAAGTGGGAGTGCATTCGGGAAAGGGTCCCTAGGCCGGTGTGAGTTTGCACACTGAGTTTGCACTGTTTTTGGCGGAGCAGAGATGTTGAGCCTGAAAGGGTGTGGGGACCGCATCAGGGACCACCTAGTGGAAGGACCTCATGCAGGGGGGGCTGGTGTAGACTCAAAATGCAGAAGGACCTTTTCATGTGCAGATTTGTCCACTGAAGAGCTGGGTGGACTTCCCTGCGAGATGGGGGGCGGAGCCAGACAGAACCCTGTCTTCTGCTCTTGACAAGTGCGTGATCAGCAAACTGGTAAAAAAGCAACAAGTGATAAGTAAATACAGTCACACTCAAAAGCCAGCAGGAGACACGCAGCCCAGGCATGGAGGGAAGGCCCGTGGTGGGGGCCGGCAGAGGCCGGAGCAGCGGGCGAGGGCGGTGGACCACAGGGACGCGGTGGGAGCGGGGCTTCCCGAGCCCCATCGTCACACCTGCTTCTAACCACACAACCTGCAGGGCCAGGCAGAGGCAACTGCCACGTCTGGTAAGAGGGACAATGGCCACGTCGATTACAGGAAGAAACTCACAGCCCCGAGAAGCCATCAGGAGACGCGGGAGAGCTCAGCGCTGAGGACGTGGAAATCATCGCGCGGTCTGAAAGCAATCGTAAGACGGGAGCGTTTGAGTTCTCGAGGCTGAAGCGGGAGGAAACCTCGCGATGGGGACAAGAGGGTGTCGAGGTTTTAAGCCAGGACAGTCCCCGTTCACAGGATGCAGACTCTGGGAGGCGGACTTTTGGGCAGCGTTTCATCGAGGGGGCTCTGTCGGGGGCTCTGTCAGGGCCTGGGGGCGAGACTGGGCAGAGGGAACGGTGCAACGCTGGCCCTCGGAATTGTCCCCAGAGAGGCAGGGGCCGCGTGCGCCTGGGCAGGGCGACTGGCCTCAGCCGGGCTTGGGCCTCAGGGCCTGGTTTCAGCAGTGGTTTGTGGGCACTTTAGTGGCTGTAGGTAGCTGTCCAGGGCCCGGATGTTTCGTTTGTTTGCTGAGTAATACGGGGGTCTTCCTGGTCCGGACGGGGTTCTGGGTTTGCGTTTCTGCAGATGTCATTTCTCTTCCGTTGTAAACGGATCAGGCGGCTGCCAGCCGCGTGACGCTGCGAAGCAGCTCTTCTGCCAGGAAGCCTCCTAGCTGAAAAGCCGTGCGTGGTGATGTGCGTTTCGTCGTTGCTCTTGCTTGAAATCACTCGTGTCTTTTTAAAAAAAACAGACTCGTTGCCGTGAAAAGGCCCCAAAAGCGGCACAGCTGAGACCTCCACGAATCGCGGCGCCACGGAGGACGGCTCAGGGTCAGGGGCCAGCCCGTGAGGAGTGAGGACGTGGCCATTGTTGGCAAGGCCTTCCAGGGGTCACCTGCGAGAGCATTAAAGCGGGACCCCGCTAACCTCTTACGTAAGTCGATGCCGTCAGTGCCAGCAGGATCGGCCCGGGGGTGGGGCCGCTGGGGGGCCCTGGGCTGAGCCACGCGGCCTGACAGCTCTGTGCCCACCCGCTCTGCACACGGCGGGCGAGCGGGCAGGGGAGGAGCAGCCGCCCCGCGAGTCCCCTTGGCCTGGCCTGGGCTTGATGGGGACGGGGGCGCTCTGCAGGGGTGGAGGCCCTCCCCGGAAGCTGGGGTCCCCGACTGGTGCAGTAAACATCGGCTCTGCGTTTACAGCACATCGATCAGCCTTCGGACAGACAGGCACGGAGTCCCCACGGGCCCCTGGCTGTCACGCCCCATCCGGGCTTTTTTGTTTGTTGCCTTTTTTTCTTGGGGTTTTGTTTTTCATTTTTTTGCAGCAGTGTGTGCTTTTAGGTGCTCGCGTGCTGCTGGGGGTGTCCGCTGGGGCGGCTTCTGTGGGGGGTGCCGTGGCATCGGGCACCAAGATGCACGTGCATGCACTTGACTCAGTGATTTCTCAGCCGGGAGTGTGTCCCACATATGCTCACGACCCAGCTGAAGGGCACGCATCTCTGCCATGTTTGAAATATCGACGACAGGCAAGCAGTCTGAATGTTCTCCGTCTGAATTAGTTCAAATGAAATATGGCCGCACACTTCACGGCATATCATACAGTCATTAAAATGCAGCATTCAAAAGCAAGGATAATATACGGGCAGGCTTTTAATACGCGAAGTGTTAAAAGGCGTCGGAAGAGTAGGTACAGTAAATCTTAAGATGAAAAGTAGCGACGCCTGACTGCCCGAACGCGTGTGTTGGTACGTGTCCATGTCTGTGTGTGCGCGCGCGCATGTGTCCGTGTCTGTGTGTGTGCATGTGCGTGCGTGCGTTGGCATGTGTCCGTGTCTGTGTGTGCATGTGTGTGCATGTGTGCGCGTGTGCGTGTCCGTGTCTGTGTGCACGTGCGTGCGTGTGTATCCGTGTCTGTGTGTGCACGTGTGTGCGTGTCCGTGTGTGTGCGTGTGCGCGCGTGCGTGTCCGTGTCTGTGCGCGCGCACGTGTGTGTGTGCGCATGTGTGCGTGTGTGCGCGTGCGTGTGTATCCGTGTCTGTGTGTGCACGTGCGTGTGCGTGTCTGTGCGTGTGTGTGCGTTGGCACGTGTCCGTGTCTGTGTGTGCACGTGCGTGCGTATCTTGTCTGTGTGCGCGCGCACGTGTGCGTGTGCGCATGTGTGCGTGTGCGCATGTGTGCGTGTGTATCCGTGTCTGTGTGCACGTGCGTGTGCGTGTCTGTGCGTGTGCGCGCGCGTGCGTTGGCACGTGTCCGTGTCTGTGTGTGCACGTGCGTGCGTATCTTGTCTGTGCGCGCGCACGTGTGCGTGTGCGCATGTGTGTGTGTGCGTGTGTATCCGTGTCTGTGTGCACGTGCGTGTGCGTGTCTGTGCGTGTGCGCGCGCGTGCGTTGGCACGTGTCCGTGTCTGTGTGTGTGCACGTGCGTGCTTGTGTCTTGCGGGGGTGAATTCTCGCCCACCCTGTTTGAGTCTCTGGCTGGACCTAAGAATCGGGCTAACGTGGGACAGAGTGGCAGGTGAGCGTTCCTGGATGTTTACACGGACCCGGAAGCCTTCATCCGACACGAAAACCTGAAGCGCCCAGGGCGGGACGCGTTTATACCTTTTAGACAAAGAAACAAATGTGTGAAGAATCGACAGGATGGAGGGTTTGGCTGGGGGTGCTATGTGGTGAAGAAGCTGGGAAGGTTTAACGGGGTTGCTTTGTGCAGACGACTCGGCCCCCAGAACTTCCCCCCGCTCTGGTGACGAGAGTCCTCCCCTCCTGGGACAGGGAGGGTGCAGTCACGTGGGAGTTTTTCCTGCTCTCAGGCAGAAAAAAGAGGGTTTGTGCCCGTCTGGCACCTGATGCTTCCCAAGTGCCTTAAATTCAAAATCATCCACGCCGGGTGTGTGGGAGTCGTCCACGCCGGGTGCGTGGGAGTCGTCCACGCCGGGTGAGCATTTTGAGGTGACACATCCGGTTTCCTCCCGCCTGGACGTACACAGGTCACACGCCAGAATGGGAGAACAGGGGTCATTTCAGGGTGGCAAGATTACTAGCGACTTGCATTTTCGTGTGTTTTGAAGCGTTGATGATGAGACGTGGGCACCTAGTCTTCCCCATGGGTGCTGACGCTTTGCAGAGTGGCCGGGGTGGCTTTCCACGAGCACGAACGCGGCCTCGCAGGTGCCCTCCCCGTCCCCGTCCCCGTCCGGCCGAGCCGTCGACGCCCGCTGGGGTGCAGTGTTCAGTGGGCTTCTTTCAGGGTGCTTGGGGTGCACGCACGTGCGCGTGTGCGTGTGTGTGTGCGTGTGTGCACGTGTGCATGCGTGTTTGCGTGTGCGCGTGCGTGTGTGAGTCAGACAGACGTTCCACCGTGTCGACCTAGGAAGACGGCAGTTTCACATGGTCCCACCCAGTACGTCTGCGTGAACGTGTGTGTGTTTTACGTTGTTTCGGAAACGCTTACTCTCTCTGACTGGAAAGCGTGCTAACCCTGTTGCGAGCGTTTGGAAAGTAGAGAATGGTTTAAAGCAGCAAACGGCAGTCCCCGAGACGTCCGTGCGTGTGGTGCCCCCCCCCCCACGGGTGTGGCCTGCCCTCGGTCATCACACCGCACCATGGCGGACACCGCACTAACGGCGGCTTTACCTTCCCGGCCCACCCCAGTTCTCCACGGCCTGCTCGACGCCGGCCCGGGTCATCTCCACCCACGGTCCCTTTCCGTCCGGTCCCTGCCCCGCCCGGCCCCTTCCCTAGATGGGCGGCTTTCAGCCGGGTTCGGCCAGCGGGGGGGCCCGCAGGAGACTCAGGGCGGGGGCAGTTTCCCCGCGTCCGCTTTGCTATGCTGCCAGTTCTCGCAGAGTCCGCCCTGAGCGGTCCCTCCTTCGCACTTCTAGGTTCACTGGCCCAGGGGACCGCGTTCTCCCTTGGCCCGGGGTGACCGTCAGCGCCGAGGGGCGGCGGTGGCCAGCCTCTGGGCGCCTAGCCACCCTCTGTTTGGTTACAGACCCTCTCAGCAGCAGTCCCCTTCATCTGGACGTCCTGGGAAGATTCTCCGGCCTGGCGGGTCCAGGCCTGACTACGGTGCTGCCGCTGCAGGTATCAGCTTGTTCAGACATCACGACCGCCGGGTGACAGTGTCACGGAAATCTTCCTAATGCTTGTTGCTATGTTCACGTGTCGTCACACCCGACGAGGCGCCTGCACAGCCTGGTACGAGGGGAGGTCATGTGCGTGTGAGGTGACGGGCAGGTGGCCTGCTCTGGCTGAATGCAGAAACCACGGCATCGGGCCGTGGCTGGGAGGGCTCGTGTGGGCTTTTGGCCTGACAGGCCACTCATCTTGGCTGACACACCCCTCGGTTGTACGAAAGGGGTATGGATGCCGACGGCGCTGGACTCCACGCACCCGAGGGGGTGGTCTCGGCCATCCCGTCATCCCAGAGTGGCTGCGACTCAGGCCACCGTGCCTCTGCAGCTGCGGGCTTCTCATTCCAGGAGTGAGGGAACGACATCTAGGGTGACTTGCTCAAAGTCACACGTTTTATCAAGAGTCGAAATGTGATTTGCAACCAGGCAATTTACATTTTATGTCTTCTTAAAAATACTCTGGAGTACTAATTATATCATTGTCTTCAATTTGCTCCGGCTCCACCTGTCCCCTGGGTCTCTTATCCGAGGTGACTGCAAAGTCTCCGTGGACCTCGCTCCGTAGCAACGAAGCGTCTGAGATACTGGTTTGCCCTTTCCTGGGGCCGATCCGAACGTTCGGGTCGCTCCAAATTCACGCGGACATTCTAAGCCCCGAGGTGACAGTGTCAGGAGGCGGGGCCTTTGGGAGGCACTTAGGTCACGAGAGCAGGGCCCTGGGGAGCGGCCTTAATATTCTTGTAAAGGACACTGCGGCGGGCTAGCCTGTCGCTTCCGGCACGTGGGCACACGGGGAGAAGTCTGTCGTCTGCGAATCTGGATGGTGGCCCTCACCGGAATTCAACCACCGGCACCCCGATCTTGGACTTCTGGGTCCCGGGACTGCGCGGAATAAATTTCTGTTTTTTAAAAGCCCCTGGCCTGTGGTATTTTGTTGTTGCAGCTCGAACGTGACCTGACACTCACCTTCCCAGGAAACCGCACCTCGGCCACTCAGAGACTCAGAAAAAACGGGCTAGTCCAGCGTGCTGTCAGAATCAGAACCCCCCGATTTTCAGTAGTTAATTATTTGGGAAAAAAAAGAGAAAAAGCCTGCCTGGCCGCTCAGTCGTGACAGCAGAGCTGGTGTCCTGCGTGAACGCCACTTAGTGGATGGGCGGAGTGTGTCCGGGGGAGGTCAGGATGGGATCCGGAAGCACCGGGTGGGGACGCTGTCGATTACCCTCTGGTGAGCGTTCCAGAAGGAATTAGGAATGGTTCCCGACAACACCAGCCCCTGGAGCGGCCCCGAGGATGCCAACACCCCTGTGCTTTTCCAAAAACTAAACTCTGCATTTTGGAATAATTTTAGACCTGCAGAAAGGTCGCAGAGACAGTGCAGAGCTTCCGTGTACCCCTCACCTGGCCGCCCCTGATGCCGGCATGCCACGTGGCGGATCTCTCCGCCCAAACCGAGGAGACAGCCCCGTGCCGCTCGCTCAGCTCCAGGCTGCGTTTGGAGCTCACCGGCTTCCCCACCTGTCCCTCAACTCCTCCGGGGCCCAGTTCAGGGTGCGCTGTTGTGTTCAGTGTCACGTCTCCTCAGTCTGCTCTGGTCTGTCACAGTTTCTCGGACTTCCTTGTTTCTAGTGACCTCGGCAGCTTTGAGGACGTTGGTCATGTGTTTTGTGGCTTTTCCCTCAACCTGCCGTGAGGCACAACGGCTTTTCGGGGAGGAGCGCTGTATGGATGAAGTGCCTCCTAGTCACGTCATATTAGAGGGCGCGCGCTTCCCTCACGACGCCTTGCGATGTTGACCTTGGTCCCGGGGGAGGTCGTGCTGGCCAGGCTTCTCTGCGGCGAGGTCCCTTCCCCCGTCCAGACTCAATTCCTTGGAAGCAAGTGACCAAGTCTAGCTTCACTCAGAGTCAAGAGGGCAACGAGGCTCCAGTTCCTGGAGGGGGACATAGCTACGTAAATGACCTGGACACCTCTGTAGGGAAGACTTACCGTGTCTCCTCGTTTATTTATTCAAAGCTTTACTGACAGCAGCAGAGACGCACACACGTTCGCTATTTTATGCGTTTGGTTATGATCCAGCTCCGTTATGAGTTTCGGGGCTCAGGGTTCTAGTGTCGGCCAGTCCGCTGTTGTTCGAGCACGTCCTTACCTTCCGCACTACGCGATGCTCCACGCTCATCCTACCTGCCCTGATCCCGGACTCAGACGTGTCTCCAGCAGCCCCAGTTCCTTCTGCAGGGGGAACGGCGTTTAGAGACCCAGGCCTGGGCACCGAGGGCGCTCGCTGCTCCCGGGGCGTTGCTGCTTCTGGGTCTCTGGCGCCCAGGGCATAAAGATACGTGTTTATAGTCACACGCATTCACTTTCCCTCAGGCAGAGTTCCATCTCCCCGACCCTCCCGCCATGCAGGCCGTTTGCGGTAAGCCGCCCTCCTCCCAGCGCCCGGCGGCGGGGCCTGCTCGCCGTGCCCGCGCCTGTTCCACACGCCACGCGAATGGCGTCATCCGGTGCATCGTGGATGGAGTCGTACTGTGTGTGCGTGACAAATAATAGGACAGGTGCACGAGTAGAATCGTACGATACGAGCGTGGCCGAAGTCGGACCACATGTGCGTGGAGAGACTCATGACGCGTGCGTGGACTCGGGATGGCGTGCGTGCGTGGACGGGATCACGGCGTGCGTGCGTGGACGGGATCACGGCGTGCGTGCGTGGACGGGAATCTCACCGCGCGTGCGTGGACGGGATCACACCGCGCGTGCGTGGACTCGGGATGGCGTGCGTGCGTGGACGGGATTACGGCGTGCGTGCGTGGACGGGATCTCACCGCGCGTGCGTGGACGGGATCTCACCGCGCGTGCGTGGACGGGATCTCACCGCGCGTGCGTGGACGGGATCTCACCGCGCGTGCGTGGACGGGATCTCACCGCGCGTGCGTGGACAGGTCCTGCGGGTAAGTAGCCGGTCTGGTCTGGCTCCTTTCCCTTCGGTTGGCGCGTGTTGTCACGTGAATCACCAGCCGGTCCCGCTGGACCCCAGTAGCGTCCGTGTGCGGAGGGCTGTCCCTTCGTCTGTTCAAGGGCACCACGGTTGCTGCCCGACTTCGGCGATTGTGGCTGATGCTGCTCTGAGCACCTGTCCAGGTTTCTGCGTGGAAACAGGTCTTTGTTCTCTGGGATGCAGCTGGTGACCCCAGTTCTGGGCTGTGCCTTTTGGGGCTGAGGAGCCGTGGCGGCGCCCGGGCCAGGTCCGCAGACATGGAAGACGTGAGTGCCCTGCTGGGAGGTGGGGGGATGTGGGGGGGCGGCCGTTTCCTGGGGCCCACGCCTGGAGGGGCGCGGGAACGGGCTGGGGGGGCGTTGGGGACCAGAGCCGTGTGCTGTGGCGGGACTCAGTTGTCCAGGCCACCGTCTGCGGCGCTGCGAGTGGCCGCATCCTCTGCTGGGGAAACAGAGGCCTCGAGGCTGGAACGTGGTCGCCGCGGCCGAGCCCGCCCAGCATGTTCCGCTTCTGGTGGCCCCGGGCCCCGCGTTGGCACTTGGAGGTTCCCGAGGGCAGTGGGGCGACGTTCGAACCGGAGGAGGGACACGATTGTCCGTGTCTTTCAGAAGAAGGGCCGCGTTGGCTGCGGGACGGGTCGGCGGGGGTGCCCACCGCGTCCAGTGCGGGCCGAGTGCGTGTTGGGGGGTCGGAGCCTGGGGAGGGGTGTCGGGGAGTGGCGCGCGGGCGGGCGGCTAGCTGCGTGAGGACAGTGAGGCGGTGTCACCTGGGATGTCTCCGGGTGTCTGGCCGAGAGCCGCCTCCGTGTTCCGAGGTCGCACACGAGGAGCTGAGTGTGACAGGCGTGTTGCCCAGCTCCGCCGCCGTAGCGGATGCCCAGCTCGCTGCTCCAGCGCGACACACCTTGTGCCCCGGGCTGGGGCTGGGATTGGTGCGCAGGAGGGCGGGCTGCTTCCCCCTGAGGCCTCGCGCCTTGGCGTGTAGGCGGCCGTCCCTCCCAGTGTCCTCACATAGTGGCTCCTCTGTGCGCGTCTGTGTCCACAAGGACCCCAGTCACGCTGGATCAGGGTGCCTGTGCGACCTCGGTTTACCTTAACTACCTTTTACACTCGTCACACTGTGAGGTACTGAGGGCAACAGCTCGACGCATGAATTTTAGGGGGCATAGTGAAGCCCCAACACTTAGGAATGGGGTTTCTGCAGCCTGTGGGGTACACATGGGAGATGGACTGACGGGAGCTGTGCAGGTCTGAAGCTGAGGACAGAGGCACCGGCTGGTGACGGGCACGGGCGGGGGTGTTGGTGTTCCCAGCACGGCCACAAGCGGCTCTCCCGTCCCATGAGAGGGGGTCCTGTGGATCCGGTGGAAGGGGCACCCTGTGACTTGTGAGGCTGTCGTCGAAAGCGGCACAGCTCGCACCTGCTCCTCGCGGGGAGCCTGCTCCTGGAGCGGGGTCATCCTGCCACAGAGGGGAGGTGGCCCGTGGAGAGGCAGCGTGTGTGCTCCCCATGTGTGTGAGTGCGTGAGCAAGCACCCAAGGACCCCTGAGTGGGGCTGACCGCTGAGCCCGGTCACCTCCAGACCAAGGGGTAGTAATCACTCCTTGTTGTGTCTGCAACCCCTACATTTTGGGGGCGATCGTTACGCAGCAACAGGTAATAAGAACCACTGTTTTCTCTCCAGCTTCAAGCAGTGACATAAGATTTATCGTGCGGTGCTTTTAAGCTTCATTAGGCTAAGACGTGGAAGAGATGAAATATGGTTGGTCGCGTGTGCTCTGTTCTCCTCATATTCCTGTCAGTTTATGAGCCAACACCAACCCCGGTTTAGAAATGGCAGATTTCTAAAAAATAGCGCTCATTAATCAAACCTAATGGTCTCTGATGTTTTCATGCGAGTTTCAGAAGTCAGTTTTGCTAATTGTCTTCTTTTGCAGTGCGTGATTCTCCTGTGGAAGTTAGTCGGACGGTCTCAGTCTCTGCCGCGGGAATGAGAGGCAGTGTGTAGGTTTCCAAGTGTAATTTAAAACACCGCGTGGCGGGGCGGGGGGGTCCCCGCGCGTAGACTCCGATAGCCTCGGTTTCCTGAACAACGGAAGTTAACTGCCGTGGGTGTTTGCTCTGCACAGAAACCACCGTCCACAGGGTGTCGGGCCGTTGACTCCCCTCGAAATGTGACCCTTGCTCCTCCTCGGTGTGCAGATAAAGCATGTGAAACATTCCACACGTACCTTCCTCATTATTAGGTCGGGAGAGTTGAACGCCATCATTTTTTATTGGCTTGGCACATGGAAAACATAGTTTGGCGTCAACTTCTCTTCTCAGTACCAGCGACTGTTCTGTGGGGTTGGAGGTTCTGTTCTGTCAGGTAAGTAGCTGTGTCTTCTGTTAACGCCCTCGTTGTGTATTTAGATGCACACGGGAAGGCAGCCGAGGGTGAAGGCATCCCTTTAAAGGCCCGTGGTGATTTTCTGTTTGTTGGATGCTGAACCAATATCGCCCTAGTAAGAAGTT
>NW_011889335.1:20744-24985 GCF_000151845.1 Pteropus vampyrus | reverse complement strand
CGCTCCTGGAAGCCCTAGAGAATCGGCCCTGCCCTCGCAGCTTCTAGAGGGGCCGCATCCTTGACCCACGCCCCGTAGCACCCGTCTCTGCTTCTGTCCTCACGTGTCCTCCGGCTCCGACCCTCCCGCCTCCCTCTCATAAGGACCCTCGTGGTTTCGCCCACCCCCGTGGGTAACCCAGGGTCGTCTCCCCACCCCAAGATCATTCACTCAGTCACATCCGCAAAGTGCCTCTGCCGCGCGAGGGCTCACGCGCGCACACGGGCCCTGGGGATCCGGACACGCGTCCTCTGGGGTCATTGCTCTGCTGACCACACACCTCGTGCCCGTCTCACGCCGAGATGAGTGGAGGCTCCTCCCCGCCCAGTCCTCCGATGCCACCCTCTGCTTTCCTCGACTTGGCCTCCCCCAACCCTGTATCAGCCCCGACTCTGGGGATGCTGCCGCCGCCCTTGCTGTGAGGACTCCTGGGCCGGGCCCTTCCGCAGGCTGAGCCTCGCTGGCCTCGCCCCTGGCTGGTCCCGCAGAGCTAACGCAGTGCGGGGACCTGGTCCGCTCTCGGAGCGCTGACGCCTGGCCTGTGAGCAGCCCCGACTGGCAGCCCCTCCCAGTCCGGCTGCAGGGAGTTGGTCTTGGCAAAACTGCGGCTGGAGAAGCCGAGATTCTTCCGAGAAGCGTGCTGACGCTCGGACGCGCTGGCCTCATCATCCGCATTCTGGAGCGAGCAGAGCCCGCGCTCGGGGAGGCTCGTCCGTTGTGGGGTCCGTCTGGGAGTGGGGGGCCTTCCCCGCCCGGGCTCTGTGGCCCTGGGGGCCTCGTCCCCATCTGCTGACAGGTGCCACCGGCAGTGGCGGCAGCCCCAACGGCGCCAGCTCCGGCAGGTGGCAGGCCCTGACTAAGAAGGACAGGGTGCCTCGGGAGCCGCGTTCTCTTTCTGTCATGACAATTGTCTGATGTCCTCATGGTTTCGTGTCAAGTCCAGTTTCCAAACCTCCTGCGACCGCTCCCACGAATACTTGAATCTCTCTCTCTCCAACAGATAAGGACTTGAGAAAACCAGGACCACGTTTCGTTATCCCATTCGACAGAATTAAAATGATTTCTTAGTATGATCCGTGAACCCAGGCAGGCCATGCTCAATCTCCCCAAGTTCCCTAAGACAATATATGTTTACAGCCGGCTTGTTTTCAATCGGGAGCCAGACATGGCCACCGCGTTGCATCGTCCTGCATCTGTTGAGTGGCTGCTGATAAACGACGGCTCCCTCCCCCTTCGGTCATGCCGCTGACCTTTGAAGGGACTGGGACATTGTCCTGTAGCATTCCCCGTGCCCCGGGGTCGGTGATCGTATTTCGCGGTTTTGTTTAGCATTTTCCATTTTCACCAGCTCTTTCCTGTAAATTGGAAGCGAGACCCAGAGTCTCGTCTGGTTCAGCTTCATCCTTGTCCTTTGTGGAAAAGAGACCATCCAGGTGTGTCCCTTCCCTGGCGGGTACCAGGAGGCACGCGTCTGTCATTTCCCCCAGGAGTGAGCGTGACGGTCCCACGTTTAGGGACGTTGGGGTAGACCAGACCGCCTGACGCCGTCGACCTCATCAGTATATAACATCTTCTCTTGACTTTCCTCGATCTGTTGGACCATCCGGGGTGTCAGAATGACGTTTCCGCTTCCTCTTAACACAATCAAAACACCATGGTCACACCTAAAATTTCAGCAGGATTAAGGATGTAATTCCTTAATCCAGCCTGTCACAGTTCAGAGTCTCCTGTTTTGCCTCGTGCCTTTTTTTTAACAGTTGACCCAGATAAATGTAATTAATGGCAACCAGCTGAGGCGCCTCTTTAATTTGCAAGTTTCTTCCAGTTTCGTTCTTCTCTCCCTTCTTTTCCTACACCCATCCCTCTGCTCCCCTCTCCCACCCTCGCAATTTATGTGTTGATAAAAAAACATTTCATTGAGTTTCCCATAGCGTGGGTTCCGCTGACCGCACGCCACGCGTACATGTGTGTGTGAGTGTGTGTGTGAGCGTGTGTGTTACATGTTCCCCTGTATTTCCGGCAAGTTGGTAATTAGATCTAGAGGTTCAGTCAGATTCGGGGTGGCGGGTTTTTCGGGCCGTAGGCAGATGTGTGTGCACTGCCATCCAGAGGGGTTGATGTCTGAGCCATTGAGGATCTTTGCCCCAATCCATTCGTTTATTAGCAATTGATTGCAAACTGGTAATATAAATTTTCCTGTATTAGATGTTCTACTTCTACAAAAAGAAAATTCTCATTAATTATCTAGTTATTATAAGGCAAAGTTCATGCAGGAAATGCAGCTTTCAAAATAATGACTTGGTTCTCTAGCATGCTCCAGAGGTGACCAGTGGGCTTAAAAATCTATCGTCATGGACTCATGGCTTTGAACGATAGGATGCATTTCAGTCGGTGCGGTTGTTATCTTTATGGATTCTGAGCTTGATCCCCCTTTGGCCGGGGGGAGCGTCTTCACATCGGATTCTGAATATTTTTGACGTGACCCACTGTCTGATCGCGTCTGGGCTTCCTGCTGAGACAGAACGGCCCAGGCGCATCCCGTGCATTTTCTGTCTGGTGGAATCAGACACTTCTCGAAGTGCGGCTTGGTTTTCGTGGGGTGCAGTATACCACAAGAAGCAGGGGGCTGTCTCTCCAGGTGCATCGTTTTTAGACATTTTCAGTGGTCCGGCTAGGAAACACACAAATGTTTTTAGCGATAAACTATAGATTCATACGGATAGTTTGAATTAAAACTAAAGACTGTAGAAGTTTTACTTAACCCTTGTCATCTTCTATCTGTGTCTCCCTTGCTCCCAAGTTGAAAATCCCGTTTCCCAGTCACACCAGCGTAATTACTGGTTTGCCTCGTCCCACACACGGCAGTCCGGACGCTTCCACGGTCACCGTCCCCTCCGGCGCTGCTGTGTAAGGATTTCCTCGCAGTTCTTTTTGTCCGTGGACTAGAGCCTGTAAGGGAGGCACAGTTACTTTGCGGTGATTTAAAATTACTTGAAATAATTACCCCCAAGAGGTTATGCCATAAACTCAGTTGTGTTCATATGGTTCAACTTACTTTGGATTTTAAAGATTGATTTTCATTTAATTTTGGTTTACAGAAATATGAAATATTTACCTGCTTGCAAAGGTGAATCTATAAACGAGATATATTTATAAAAACCGGGCTTCCCTTCCTGTTTTCACGCTGTTCTGTTTCCCTTAAGAAGTAACCATTAAAAATTGTTTTGATTTATTAACTAAGTACATTTATTAAACAAATTTACTCGGTTTCTTATTTGCTTTATTTTATACGTTCAAATATATACTTACATACTTACAAACATCTCCGTCTTTCTTAAAAGCACGTACCGTGCTTATTTTTGCTCACCTTGCTTTTTCCCCCCTTAACATCCTGGAGATCGTTCCACATAAATATAGAGAGATTTTCTTCTTTTCTGCTTTACAGCCGTGTGGCACATTTTGTGAACGTACCATTGTTTCATCAAACAGTCCCTGCTAACGAACGTTTGAGTGAATTCTAGTCTTTTTCCATCACTAATTACGCTTCACTCACTAGCTGGGTGCATATGCCTAATACGTGCCAGGATGGGGTTCTACAGATGCGGCCGCTGGAGCAAAGGGTAACTGTGCGTCCTGTTTCTAGGCAGCGCCGTGTTTCCGTGCCTTCCGCGGCCGTCATGGACCCGCACGGCCGTGCAAGGCCACTCTGTCATTTCCCTGGCACTCGATGACTGGACCGCCAGCGAGGAGGCCCTTGCGCTCATTAATCCTCGATTAGCCCGAAATACAGTTTCTGCAAAAGCGGCAAGGTAGGTTCTTAATATTTTCCCCGTTATTTGTTGAAATTCATACAAATGAGTTGATTCCCTAGCCATCTTCAGAGGCGGTCAGTGCGTTTGGTTTTTTTGCAGTATCATTGTGAATCCATGAATGTATATCTATTGTCACTTAATCCTTCATAGTCACTTATAGTTTTAAAAATGTACTTGTTATTTTAGAATAATTTTAGATTTATAGAAAAGTTGCCACAGTTTTGCTAAGAGGCCCCATATACGCCCTTCACTCAGCTTCCCAAGTGCCGGCATCTCACGTTACCATACATTTTGCCAAACTTACGAAAAACAGCTTTGTCCGCGGCTATATTAACCCGACTCCAGGTTTTGGGGGGGATTTCTCCAGCTTTTCCGTCGCCTTTTTCCTTT
>NW_011889335.1:19681-20694 GCF_000151845.1 Pteropus vampyrus | reverse complement strand
GCCCGAAATACAGTTTCTGCAAAAGCGGCAAGGTAGGTTCTTAATATTTTCCCCGTTATTTGTTGAAATTCATACAAATGAGTTGATTCCCTAGCCATCTTCAGAGGCGGTCAATGCGTTTGGGTTTTTTGCAGTATCATTGTGAATCCATGAACGTATATCTATTGTCACTTAATCCTTCATAGTCACTTACAGTTTTAAAAATGTACTTGTTATTTTAGAATAATTTTAGATTTATAGAAAAGTTGCCACAGTTTTGCTAAGAGGCCCTATATACGCCCTTCACTCAGCTTCCCAAGTGCCGGCATCTCACGTTACCATACATTTTGTCAAACTTACGAAAAACAGCTTTGTCCGCGGCTATATTAACCCGACTCCAGGTTTTGGGGGGGATTTCTCCAGCTTTTCCGTCGCCTTTTTCCTTTCTCTGCAGGATCCCATCTGAGATGCTACTTTGCCTTTAACATTAATCTTTTTGGTGTAATTTTCCCCACCTTCTGTTGAGAGCCCCATCCAGCTGACTTCTTCCATTTAGCTGAAATCCTAGTGAGCTCTGAGTGCGTGAGTGTGAGTGAGCGTGTGCGTGCGTGTGCGCGTCTGTTCAGGTCAGTAAGATGTTCTTGGACTCACTTTGCACATTTCTTGCTCCAGACCTGGAACGAACTGTTTTTCTAGGGAGTGGTTCTCTCCAGTGAGAAGCGGAGCCTACAGGCTGTGATCTGAGCCGGAACGTGCTCACTGCTACTAGCTGGTCACCGACTTAGGCCTGTGCGGGGAGCAGAGTTAGGAGAGTCGTGCTTCGTAGAAAGGGAAAAAACCACGAGTTCACATTCGTCCCTACGATTCAGATTGGATTACAAGGTCTTAAACTCAGTTACTGAAAACGAGCATATTCGTTTGTCTTTCACCCTGAATATCTGGTCCCTAACAGCACGATTACTGTGTGTTCCATGTCGTGTGTAATAATTATGCTACTTACTACATAGCCAGACAGCAGCGGTGGAGAGCAGCTG
>NW_011889335.1:8242-19081 GCF_000151845.1 Pteropus vampyrus | reverse complement strand
CCGCGGCTATATTAACCCGACTCCAGGTTTTGGGGGGGATTTCTCCAGCTTTTCCGTCGCCTTTTTCCTTTCTCTGCATGATCCTATCTGAGATACTACTTTGCCTTTAACATTAATCTTTTTGGTGTAATTTTCCCCCCCTTCTGTTGAGAGCCCCATCCAGCTGACTTCTTTCATTTAGCTGAAATCCTAGTGAGCTCTGAGTGCGTGAGTGTGAGTGAGCGTGTGCGTGCGTGTGTGCGTCTGTTCAGGTCAGTAAGATGTTCTCGGACTCACCTTGCACATTTCTTGCTCCAGACCTGGAACGAGCTGTTTTTCTAGGGACTGGTTCTCTCCAGTGAGAAGCGGAGCCTACAGGCTGTGATCTGAGCCGGAACGTGCTCACTGCTACTAGCTGCTCACCGACTTAGGCCTGTGCGGGGAGCAGAGTTAGGAAAGTCGTGCTTCGTAGAAAGGGAAAAAACCACGAGTTCACATTCGTCCCTACGATTCAGATTGGATTACAAGGTCTTAAACTCAGTTACTCAAAACGAGCATATTCGTTTGTCTTTCGCCCTGAATATCTTGGTCCCTAACAGCACGATTACTGTGTGTTCCATGTCGTGTGTAATAATTATGCTACTTACTACATAGCCAGACAGCAGCGGTGGAGAGCAGCTGAGTCACGCCGTGGAACCAGGCCTCAGATCCCAGGGGCCACTGCAGTAAAGGTCTGCCGTGTGCTCCCGCGCCGTGCCTGTCACAGTCAGCTGTGGCTCTGCCCCCCACCGTGGTCACTCAGAGGCCCAGGCGGGTGTAGCCCCTTTTTTCGGGGGTGCGGTCGATTGTCGCGGTGGAGAGAGAACGGACTTGGCCACGAGCTGGCCTTTAGCCCAGCTGCAGCACCGTGTCCGCCCACGAGTTTGGCCGCATCGAGTCACGTGGCACACCCTGCGTTCAGCAGGCTGGACCCTGCCAGTCACATCGCCAGGACTTAAGTCGGTGGATGGGAGCGTGAAGGCCAGCTGCAGGGAGGGGACGTGAGTCATCGTGAGTGACCTGCCGCGCGTCGGGTGTTGTCACTAACGGTGCGGCTGCTTCCGCGTGGGCCGTGCACCGCGGCTGTCGACCACGCTGGCGCCTTGGTGGCCACAGCAGGGCTCTCCCCATCCATCCAGAGCGATGTTTTTGCTCTGTGTCATCGTGTCACCGACTCGAAATTTGTTTCAGTCTGTGTGTCGATTTTTAGGGAATACTTAAAAAAAAATCTCTTTACTTATTTACATCGATTTTTTGAGAACATATTTGTGTAGTTTCAGATTCACACTCTACAAGCAGGGGCCCCAGCACGGACGGTCCTTAGTAGTGAAACGCATTTATTTATCATTACAAGCACTTATAATAAAGTCAATAAAGCAAAATAATTCATTTGTTGTATCATCTCCTTTTCGTGTTTTTGGAAATACATGTGACCACGCACTTCGTTTTGTGAGACACGACGCGAAGCCCAGCTCGGAGGGGGGCCCGGCCCCGGCCGCTGTCCCGCTGTGAGACGGTCGGAGGTCGACCGTCACCCCTGACCCTGACAGTCTCTGCGGGGCCGACCCGCATCCCGAGGTGCGTGGCCTCCCTCCGTGCCGGTGCGAAGGGAGGCTGGCCGCCTCTCAGCCCAGTTTGGGGACCCTCCCTGTGCCTCTGCTGCAGAGCTGCGTCCAGCGGTGGTGGCGCTGACTTCACTCTGGCCGAGAGCCAGAAACGGACCTCCCGGGATGTGTGGCCCGGACGTGGAGCCTGGAGCCTCACTCCAGCTTAGTTAAGGGCTCGGCGCCCTTCAGCCTCCCTCCCGGGCACGGTCTCCTGGTCAGGACACATTCGCTGTGACGGTGGCCGTCTGCGCTCTCTATGGCCCTCTCCTCCTGCTCCCTGGGGACGGAGGGCCCTTGAGAGCTCTGAGTGGCTTTGGAGCTCGGTCATGCCAGCTCTGAGAGAGTGGCGGCGGCGGTGACAGTGTCGGTGACAGCGTCGGTGACAGCTCGGATCTTGCCCCGAAAGAAAGTGCTCGTTATTGGCGCTTGTTCCAGAGGCCCCTCCCGTCATCCCTCTCACCTCCAGCCAGCTGCTGTCTGTCTGGGTGGCCGAGCGTTTGCTCTTCCTGAGGAAATGTCACTGTGTAGAAGGGGGACCTGGATGTCAGGTGTGCCCGAGGGAACGCGTGTGTCATCGCCCAGTCTGCGTCCGTGGTCTCCCAGTGGGCTCTCCCCACACAGAGTGGGCTTCGTATTAAAGCTCGGTGCAGAGGGTCACCTGATCCATCTCTTCTCTGTCACGCTCCCTCCGGAAACTGCGGGAGTGACTGACCGTCACTTCCTATGAAAGGGCTTCCTGGGCCGCCGGGTTCACTGGAGGCGGCAGCATCGGTGGCTTTCGGGGTGCTCCAGGGTGGTCCCGTGGCTGCGCTGGGAGATCTCGCATGTTTCCTTTCACCTTCGTGGGTGCCGTGCCGAAGGGGCCCAGGTGCCCGCAAGGAGGGGACGAGCGGCTTGGGCCCGAAAGCGCGTCGCGCTGTACTGCCGCAGTCCGCAGAAGCAGCGTTTTCTGCGCAGAGACGCGGGCCCCACCGCACCGAGGGCGGAGTCGGTCGGAGCCCAGACGCGGCGGGTCCCTGGCAGACGCCCGGGCGCTTGCCTTCGCGGGAGTGACCGCGGCCGTAAGTTTGCAGACGGCGTGTGGCTTATTGGAAGGACGTTTGTTTCCTCCCCACCTATGTTCTGTCAGGACAAGGATCTCTGTGTTTTCATCGGAATTATGAGCCCCGTGTCTGCCGTGGGGCCCAGCCGTGGGGGAGCTTGGGAACATCCGTGAATAAATCACACAGAATGCCCGCAGCTCTGCGGCCCCCAGGGGTCCCGGGGATGACCCTCTGTCTGTCGGATGACAAAAGCTCTGTGGAGGACCAGCCACCTCATGTGACCCCGTGATCTAACTGCAGAGCTCTGCTTGGTGCAGCAGCGTGTCAGAGAAGCTCCGTCTCACCAGGTTCTGTCAGATACCAAGGAAATTATGGGAAAAAATATCGTAGCTTTAATTTTCCCGAAGGCTTATTTTCTCTCCTGACGTGAGCTTCCTCCCTTTTTAAAAGACCCAACCTACTAAACGTAGCTATGTAAAAATTGCTTGTTCAGAACTTTACAAGCTACGAAATATATTATTGCAATCTGTAGTTATATAATAAACAGGCATGGAACTATGTAACAATTCCCAGTATGAAATAATCATAAAACTCAATATTGCTTTTTCCCGGCAGAGCCTATATTTTTTAATAAACTGTCACTTTTTCTGCTCTCTGCAAACACCCAGCTTCCTTTGCAGCCGAGTTGTGCTTTGTCTCATCTTGAGCATAACAGGCGAGTGCCGCCTCTCATCTTCCCTGGTGAATCGCCCAGGGATTTGCAGTGGGAAACAAGTTTGCTTTGAAGTCAGCGGAACTTTTAGGAACTGTCCAAATGCTGACGGCTTCTGGGGGAAGACACGGCGGCGGCCTCACGCGCCACGTGAGTTCCAGCTGCCACTGATTATCTTGGAGTCTGTCACACACTGCCTCTTGAAAGAGGCCACGCCTTCCGTGGCCGGGGTTGTGTCCCATGGTCTGCGACATCTCCCCCCTCTCCTGTCCTGTTGCCCAGCGTCCCTAGCATCGTCACCCACAGCACTCCGGCACGGCCGGCACGGCCCCGTGGGACCACGCTCCCAAGGTGTCACTTTCTAGGCACTGAGTTAGAAAAACAGTGGCTGAAGCGGGATCTTCGAGGGGTTTCCCGAGAGCCGGAAGGCAGGAGGAGGGTGACCCTGTCCTGACAGGCCGAGCCCCTGCTCCTCCGCGGCCCCGCCTGCCCGCAGAGGGAGGAGGCGGCGGCACCTGCCCGAGCAGCCGATTCCAGCCGCGATTCCCCACCTGGGGGCAGCAGGGGTTCAGGAAGAAACTGCTGCACCATTCGGGTTTCCGTTTTCAATCTTTTCTCCCCATGTCCGGACGCTCTCTTCGCCCTGGGGAGGGGTGTCTTCTTCCCTAGAGCCTCTCTGATCGAGCCGAGCGGGCGCCTGGCGAGTCCGGTCGGCTGTGGGCGGGTTATGGATGGAGGGCGGCGGTGAATAAAGAATCATGGCAGTAAAGTGGCCGCTGGAGGCCTGCCCCGCGGAGCCTGCGGCCTGGCCTGGCGGGGCTCGTGGACGCGCTGGGGGATTGGGGAGCCACATCCTCGCCCCTGGGCCCCAGGGGACAACTGGGGTCGCCCTGAGACCCCGGCCCGGGAGCCGCCAGAAAGCAGCCTCTGTCGGGGTCACAGGGTCCAGCGGGGAGGGCAGGGAAGGGAGAGGCCCGGCTGGCGGGCTGGGGCTGGGGCTTTGCGGGGCGAGGGCGTGGGCGGCATCCCGCAGGGCAGCGTGGCACACGGGCAGAGAGCGAGACGAGCCTGCCTGCCATTCAGCGTGCAGAGGGGACGTGAGGAGAGCAAGCCCGTCACAGCCCGAGGAACAGGCGCTGGGGCCTGTGCAGCAAGCAGACTGTGCACGTCGTTACACAGTTCCAGGTCCCAGGGTCCCGTGACCCGCAGACTAAACTTCTTTTCTCTAGATATGCGTTACTTTAGAGAGAGCCATAATGTACTTTTCCCAGCTAGTGAGGGAAAATGGCATTGTCTGGACTTTGTGTTTCTGGGTTTTCAGAACTGAACCTACACCCCTGGCCGGCGGGGAGGGCGGCGGTGGCTGCTGGAGCTTTGTTCTTGTTAGCCGTGTGGCTCTTAGACTCTGGAGGCCAGCGTCCTGTCACAGATGGGACGCAGGGATCTGGGAGGCTGGCGGCCCCCGCGGCCCCCGCTGGGGCGGGGGGTGGGGATTCTGCCAGCCTGGTGTCTTTCACACGAGCACTGTTTGAGGACGAGCCTGTGCTCTGACCAGCATCCCCACCAGGATGTGAATTCTAAACCAGCTCCTTTTCTGGCCGCTTCCGTGGACAAGGGGCTGCACCCCACAACACACGTGCCAGGGCGCTGACTTCAGCTCACGGGGTTCGTGACTTTGTGATTATTAAGTGCTCATAATGTTTGTCAAACAAGCGAATGGCTTATCTACCCATTTTCACCAGATTGGTGAACAGTTCATGCCCATCAATTTAGGAGCAGATGACAAAGGACACTGCCCTTCCGTCGCAGACCCTGATTG
The DNA here is from genome assembly GCF_000151845.1 of Pteropus vampyrus. NCBI lineage: Eukaryota > Metazoa > Chordata > Mammalia > Chiroptera > Pteropodidae > Pteropus > Pteropus vampyrus. Next base: position 13,882 of record NW_011889335.1, on the reverse strand, counting down.
TCCTCCTGGAGGCAGCCACGTCACTGGGGCCTCGGTGTCATGCGGATAAGTGCTGGCGTGTTGAAGCACCTATGTCTGCACACGCGTACATTTTAACGGATGCAGAGACATCCTATTCTGCCACCTGCGTGTCTCACCCAGGTTGTCCTGGGCCTTGCTCCCCATTGGCGCGGAGAGATATACCGTCCTATCCATGGGCTGCCTAGAATCGCAGTAAATGGATGTTCTGTTTCTTCAACGAGTCCCTTAGCGGAGGCTTCTAATCACTCGCTGTTCCAAAGGGCCATGTGGCCGGCCCGGCGGCCCGCACGTCGTGGCGGCCACAGGCTTGTGCTCCCGTGAGTTCAGCCCGGGGCTCACAGCACTGGCAGCGGGAGAGGCACGTGAAGTGCAGCGCACGTTGCTGCAGGGTCTGGGGAACGTCCCGGAGTGCGGGTGCCGCGGGCCCTCCCGCGCTCGCCCCGCCAGAGGGCCTGTCCCCAGTTCTGGCTGACGAGAGCGGTGGGCACCACAGCCTCATGTCAGGTCTTGAAGAATTATTGGGTGCTTTCGGTGATGTTTTGGAAAGTGAATTTAGAAAATGGTTTATCTCTAGGAATTCAGATTACTGCGCACTGGCGGTGTTTTGTGTGTGTCATGTGACACTTCATGTGACGTAGCAGGTAAGTGCCTGGTCGTTGACGAGCATGTGATACACACTCCGTAAGGGCTGCTGCTTTTCTCCTCAGAGCATGGTGGCCTGTGGCCACTTTCCAGAAAGAGGAAACGCTGATTGAGGGTGTGTTGGGGAGAGGGGTGGCCTAGCTCTAGCCAAGTCCCTGCTTGGCGAGGGCGCCATGTCCCCAGTCCGGGTGACTTTGCCAGCAACCGTTGGGGGCAGTGGTGTTACCTGTATTTACAGGTGAGCCACTGGGGCCCAGAGGGGCCACAGGGCCAGAGAGCGGCTGAGCCGGACGAGGGCGTGAAGCGCCCGGCCCCGCACCGCGATGGGCTGTGGGAGCGGGGGTTCCGCGTCCACGTGTGTGTGTGTGTGTGTGTGTGTGTTTGTGTGTGTGCGCACGCGTATGCAGGTGCATGCACGCACATGCGTGGTGTGGACGTGGACGCGGACACGGTACAGGTGCACACGTGACCGTGCGTGCTAAGTCGACCCGGGGGGCTGCGGAGGTTGGGGGTGCACATTTCATTCCAGCTCCCCTTACACGGTGCTGTTTGAGCTTCAGCCAAAGGTTTCAGTGTTATTTTCAAATTATTCAAGTTAGGAAGTAGGACTGGACGGGAAGTCTTGTACATGCCCGATGTATTATTAATAAAGCAGAGCAAACCGAAAAAGCAATAAGATATTTGAAAAAGTAATTTTAACTTTGATGTGGCCACATAGATTTTAGAGGGGAAAGAGGGTCATTTTGTACCAAGTTCCCTGAGCCTTCAAGACCAGGCAGAGAAATTTATAATGAAGCCCAAAGGAAATAATTTTGACAGGCACAAACCTGTATTTCTCCCATTATTAAGTGGATGTCTTCCTGAAGAATAAAATATTTGGTAAAATATTTTCCTTGTAAGTGTTCTCAGCAGCACGGGGAATTCTGAGTGACAGCGTCGAGTCATGCCCTTTCTGAAGAGTGGGCAGGGAGGGCCTGCCGTGGGGACAGCGGGCGGTTCTCGTCTTCGGGAGGAGAGGCCGGCCGCCTTCGGAGCCGGGGAGAGGACACGCTCGCCGCCTCCTGCAGACGCTGGCTTCCGGGGCGCCCACTCTCCAAAAGCAGGTAGCCGTCGGCTTGACGTAGACCAGGCCCGTCCTCCCGTTCACACACACGCGACGGCTGTGTTTCTTGTGGCTGCCGGAGCAGACCGCGTGTCCCCTCACAGCGCTGGGGGCCGGAGTGCACAGTCGGGGTGTCAGCAGGTCCTCGCCCCCTCGGGAGGCTCTGCGGAGGGTCCTCCGGCCTCTTCCAGCTTCCGGTGGCTCCCGACGCGTCTGCCTGTGCGCCCCGCCCCCTCCCCTGGTAAGGACACCGGTTTTAACGACATCTGCAGAGACCCTGTTTACCGATAAGGTCGCATTCTGAGGTTCAAGGAGGGCATGAATTTTGGGGGGACAGTTTTCAATCCAGCATGCTAAATAAGTAAAATATTTAGCTCGAGGGTGGATAAACTAGAAGAAATTCTTTTACGCACAAAATTACTTGAAATGAGGAATTTTAGTGTCCCGAGAGGATGCCTGTGGCCTAACCGCGGTGTCATAGCCTGGCCCCGGCAGGCGTTGCGAGGGGACGGCAGAGGCTGGGCGGGACGGCCCGGGGGCTGTGGACTCGGGCCACACGTCCCTGTTCCTCGGGTGCCGGGCGCCCGGGGCTGTGCCGGTGGGGACGGCTCCACGGACGCCTTCCGGGCTTCGCGTTTCGGCCGCTTCTACCAAGTTTCCGGTAGAGCCCAGTCGAGGCCCTGTGACTCTCGTGTTCCCGCAGGACTGGGGCCTGGCGGGCAGTCAGTCCCCAGCTGACCTCCAGCATGGGGGGGGGGGCCCAGCCGAGACCCCTGCAATGCGCTGCGTGCGGCCGTGAGCGTGAACCCCTGCGCTTCGGGGGTGCACGGATGGCCGTGTGCGTCAGCAATACCGACTGTCAGGCGTCGATCCCCCAAAGCCACGTTCGGGATTCTTTCTCATTTCCCTTTTATTGAATCTCCTCAGTATTATTTTGTTCGTTTGTTTTTATAACCAACCGGGCTTTTCTTCCACCAGAGTTTAATAATCCGGAATCATAATGGTGTGAATAACGTGAACGACAGCGCGCCCCGAAGCCTTTAGAAGTAAAAGCTGCTCTTATGAAGGTCGGTGGCCGGAAACCGGCTCCGTCTGAAAAGTTCGTCGTCAGAGCGGGAAGTCGAAGGGTCCGGGTCCGCGTTCCTCCGGGTCCCCCCGGCTCTGAGGACGGGGGCCTCAAAGGCCGGTCTCGGCAGCTCCCCGCGGTCCCCCCGGGCTCGCACCCGATTCCCTTCCGCAGGCCGGCGGGGGCGTCACCCCAGGTCCGTGGGGCGCCTCTCGTGCTCGCTGTCAGAAGAAATCCCGCGGGAGATGAGGGTCCGGGGGGGCTTCGCCCCTGGGGCCCCGCAGTCTCCAGCATCTGGTGGCTCCACTGGAATTTAAAAAACGATGCGTCCGTCGCGTGCAGGTCACGGGAAAGCAGCCCCCGCCGCACCGTGCGGGGACCGGGAAAGGCCGTGCGGGGACCGGGAAGGGCCGTGCGGGGACGGGAAAGGCCGTGCGGGGACCGGGGAAAGGCCGTGCGGGGACCGGGAAAGGCCGTGCGGGGACCGGGAAAGGCCGTGCGGGGACCGGGAAAGGCCGTGCGGGGACCGGGAAGGGCCGCGCGGGGACCGGGAAGGGCCGCGCGGGGACCGGGGAAAGGCCGTGCGGGGACCGGGGAAAGGCCGTGCGGGGACCGGGAAGGGCCGTGCGGGGACCGGGAAGGCCGTGCGGGGACTGGGAAGGGCCGTGCGGGGACCGGGAAGGGCCGTGCGGGGACGGGAAAGGCCGTCGCCGGCACTCGAGCTCCGTCTGTGCTCATCCTATTATCCAACAATGTTTTATTTTTTAACGAGCATCATAAATGCGTACGGTGTGAAAGTCACACGGCACTTCCAAAAAAACGTCGTTTGCTGCTCCGGCCCCGTCTCCTCCTCCAGATTTTCGCTCCCCGGAGGGACCCACTTGCGTTTTTTACTTTTCGGCTCTTCTGAAATTTAAGCGTATGTATCTAAAGATGGGCACGTGCTACTACTTTCTATTATTCCATTTGGGGCATTATTTATTGACTTCCCATTGACCTATACTATTCGATATTTTTTTCTGCTGCTTTTTTATTTTTCTGTTTTCTCTCTTTCTGAGTGTCCTATTCGAACGTTGGACCCCTCCACGAAGCGACTAATTTCTTATCTCCTATTTTCTCTCTGTCTTTTGCAGTATGTCCTTAATTTTACCTTCCGGCCCTCTGGAACCGTTATGCGGTTCTGATTTCCGAGAGCGCCCTTGGTGGCTCGGGTTCCCCTGCTCTGTGCGTGTCTGCTCTTCCTTTGCGGGTGCACAGCCTCCTCCTCCCTCTCTGAGATGGCACTGAGCACGAGTGTCGGTGTAAGAACTGTCCAAACCTGCAGAGAATTTTTATGAGTTTATTTGAGCCAAACTGATGACAGTTGTTGGGAAATAAAGTCTCAGTGGATTGAGAAAATGCCCCAGAGAGTGGCAGTTTGCAGCTTACTTTACACGTTAGAATCGCAGCAGACGTCAGCGGGGTCATGTGAAACCCACGGGCGGTGGGTTGGCGGGGCGGAGGACGCAAAGTGGGGGGATCTCTGGGGTTGGATAAACAGGAAAACAGACCGTCGTTCACGCTGGTGGGGACAGAGTGGCTAATAATTAAACCGCACCTGCTCTGGAGCTGAGGTGCGCCCTGGGGGGGTCTGGAAAAGGAGATGACTTTGACATTTCAAGGTGGCACCTTAGATGCAGAGACAATTGACGGGCTCACTTAAAGTAAAGACTGTCCTTCATCAAGGAGGCCACAGGCCTAAGGATGCTGCTGCCTCCACGACCCGCCTGTCATTAGGGATTTTCGTGTGCAGACCACCCTGTGTGGTCACTCTGGGTCTCTGGGTCCATAGGGCCCGTCATGCTCCCCTGGGCTTGTTGGGTTCAGTGTGTGGCCCCTTCTCTGTCCACAGTTCCCCACCATATGTCTGTTCGGATCCAGGCGCGGAGCCTATGGCTCTGCGTTTCCTTTGCTGGGGCTGGGTTGGGTTCCTGTCCGGAGCCTTTTCTCATCGGCCTGGTCTGCAGGGGGGGAAGAGACGGGCCCCGAGGTGCCGGTCAGAGCTTCCGCAGGTGGCATTTTCTGACTGGTGGGTCCGCGTGGGTGACCTCTGGGACCCGCTCATTTTATTGGGAAGCTTCTGTGTCAGTGTCTGTCGTTTTCCTGGAGAAGAACCAGCCGCTTCCTGCCTGCGGACGATATGGCTGCTCAGGTCTCCAGAGCAAGCGGCACAGCCAGGTGGCTCAGCGACAGAAGTCGGTTTGGTCACAGTTCTGGCGGTGGGAAGTCCAAGGTCAAGGTGTCGGCAGGGTTGGCTTCTCCTCGGCCGCTCCTTGGCTGGCAGATGGCTGCCTTCCCACCGTGTGCTCACGTGGCCTTTGCTGGAGGGGGCATCCCCGGTGACCAGTTCGTTTATCCACAGTCACCTCTGTGAAGGGCCTGTGTCCAAACATGGTCCTGCTAGGGGTGGGGCTGCGACAGGAATTCTGGGAGGACACGCTTGGGCCATAGCCCACGCGTTGGCGGCCAGTGTTCGGCCAGCCGGGCTGGGGCACGGGGCCTTGCATGGAGGGCGGCGTCTGCCTGGCGGTGCCTCCTGGTCCCTGGGGACGGGGACTTCTCCAGATGTGCCAAGCATGGTGAGTGGATGGAAGGGCAGCGACATGGACACGGGCACCTGGCATCTGATTTCCGTGACCTAAGGAAATGGCGTTGAGTCAGTGTGACTCCATCACGGCACAAGGTTCACGGGCTGACACTGCTCCTGTCTCTCTTCTTGCCGGAAACCTCGCGCGTCGGACCCCCGGGGCGGGAGCCGGAGCTCAGATCG
>NW_011889335.1:4814-6437 GCF_000151845.1 Pteropus vampyrus | reverse complement strand
GGTGGCAGTGTAGGAGGTGGGGCCGTTGGGAGGTGATGAGGGCCTGAGGGTAGAGTCCCCACAAAGGGGATCAGCGCCCCATGGAGGAGGCCCAGAGAGTCCCCCCCGCCCCGCCGCTGCCATGGGAGCACACAGCAGGAAGAGGCCCCCCAGAACCCGACCACACCGGCACCCCGGCCACAGACTTCCAGCCTCCAGGCGGAGAGCAACGTCTGTCTGCAGCCCCCGTCTGGGTAATTTGTCGTGCAGCCTGAGCTGAAGCAGACGGTGGGTCTGAGTCACGGGAGCGAAGTCGGCTGTAGACGTGCTGGCCCGTGCACTGCGGTGTTTGGCTTTACAGTAGCCTTGAACTCCGTGGGGTCATCTCTAACCCTCGCAGCAGCCCCTGGGGGAGGGGTCTGAGTGGACAAGAAACCGAGACCTCCGCCGCAGCAGCACGCGCATTTGGGGGACGCCGTCGCCACGCTGGACGTCGGCTCAACCTTGACAGCCCAGAGGGACCCCACCGGACGCAAGTCCCCGGTTCTGCGGGCCTGAGGCTCTTTGCTGATCGAGCTCGTGCTGTAAACTTCTGCCTGGAATTTGGTGTCGTGGAAGGCGGCCAACGCCACTAAGAGCAGAGGCGTTGAAGGACTGTGAGGAACAAGGCGCTTAGCACGCTCAGGAAAACGCTGGGGCACAGATGAAACCGAAGAAGCGTCGGCTGCCATCACGTCCCTAGGTTATTGTCATCGTCATCGTGGTTATTATTGGTGTTGCTGGTCGCCGTTGAAGCCGCTTTCTGTCCTGTGATGGGACAGACACGTCAGACTGAACTCAGGAGGCGTTCGCCCCGACACCCTCACGCACCCCAGATGCCGGCAGGGGAAGTCGGCGCACCGAGCGCTGAGGGGTGTGTGTGCAGCTCCAGAGACGTGTGCGTGCACTTCGTCTTTAAAACGGAGCTTAATTGTTTTCCATGCTTCGAAGAGGAATTAGCGTGATTTTAACAGCACGTGTGTAATTGGCTTTAACTGTTATTTATGAAAAGCGATTTCTTTCCGTGTCGGCATTTGAAGTGGAAATGCGTGAGCTCGGGCTGGGAGAGGCGCACCGCCTCGCTCCCTGCCTGCTCTAAGGCAGCCGGAGGCTGCTGGGAAAGAGGGGGGCCACGTGATTAAGTGGGAGGCTGCCCAGAGTTTAACCGCACAGAGCGGAAACCTCGTGAGTCACAAAGGCTTTCGAACTTTAATTTAGCATTAAATGACTGTGACGAAACATCCAACATAAAGAGGCTTTTTGAGCGGATTCTTTTGTTGCTAAACTCAGGGAAAAGTAGGATGAATATGCATGAAACTGATACTAAGTTCCAAACCGCTGAGTCTTCCAAACGGTTTCTGGAAGCTGCTGGTTTTCCGGCGGCGTTGCCGGAAAGGCTGGCGCCGCGGCCGCTCCCCGCGCCGTGGCATCGCGGGCGGACGCCGTCTGATCCGGACCCCGACCTGTGGCCTCCCTTCCCTCGACACCTGTCACCTGACCGCGGGGCTCCCGAGAGAAGGCCTGCCAATAGTTTTCCACGACCTGAGATCACAGATCTCCGCGGCACCTGGGCTCTCGACGGTTCCCTAGACGGAAACGCTTTGC
>NW_011889335.1:0-869 GCF_000151845.1 Pteropus vampyrus | reverse complement strand
GCACCCCTGCGTGGACCCGCTCCCTGGTCTGGGCACAGACTGGAGAGGACTTGAATGCAAGCTGCTCGCCCGGCTCGGGAGCCTGGGCCACAAAGTGCCGCCCATGTGAGTGGCAGGGCAGAGGCGACTTTGAGGGTGACGACAGTGGATAACGTCCCCCAAGAGGTGTGTCCAGTCCACCTCCCACCACCGTGATCCGACCTTTCCCGGAAACAGTCTTCCAAAGGTAACTAAGGTAAACACGAGGTCGCCTGGATCCAGTGGGCCCTCAGTCCAGGGACGAGTGTCCTTAGAAGTGGCAGGACCTGGGTTCCGATTTCTGGCCTTCAGCCCATGAGGGAATGAACATCTGCAGTTTTCAGTGGCCCAGTTTTTGGTCATCGGTTACAGTGGCCGTAAGACACCATCTCTGCTGCCTTCTCCAGCCACGGCCAGCCTGGCGTGGTTCCGGCAGCTTCTGCCCTGGGCATGATTTTCCTCCGGCCGGTCTGTGCCCTGATGGGCTGTCGCACGCTCGTGGCTGTGGCTCCGCTTTTTCTGACACGTCCTCTGCGTGCACACGTGGGCAGCATCTTTACTACCAGGGCTTCAGGTCGTTGCCAGGTGCCCGGCGGTCGGCCTTGCCCCTTTGCTATTTTCACGTCTCTGACTCTCAAGGAGCTGGGCACGAGTCTCACTGCAGTTGGTGTCAGAAAGAGGCCAGTGCCCACTGCTGAGGTCCACTCCTCCCTTGAGGGTGCCGGAGCATCAGGGCAGCTCCGGCCTGGACACTCGTGGACGCGCGGCGAGTTCCTGGCTGAGGGGCCACTTGCAGCCTCGCCTCCCGGCATTCAGCTCACAGATTTCCTCTGCGGGGAGGACCCCTTCCC
>NW_011889334.1:926717-933399 GCF_000151845.1 Pteropus vampyrus | reverse complement strand
AAGCAGCCCCAAGCCCAGCACCAGCGGCAGCTGGCCTCAATTTATAGCTTAGCCTCTCTCAGGCAACTCCAAGCCCAGCACAAGTGACAACCATCTGCAGATCATCTTGTAGCTCATACAAGTGGCCCCAGGCAGGGCACAAGCAATGGCTGACCTTAGCCTGAGCTAGAACCCCTCCCAAGAGGCCCCAGAACCAACACACCTGGTGGCCAGCTTCAAATCACTCAAGAGCACCACTCACCACCTCCACAAATGACACACCCAAAGGGCAGACTCAGAAGGCACGAGAGCCCTGCTAAAGCAAATCCTGCTCCATAGGACAGACTCTGCACAACAGATCCTTTACTGTACTCACAGCCAGTCCTCACAACCAATCAGACTGAGGGTCAGTTCTGCCCATTGACACGCTAACAGCAATCAAGGCTCAACTATAACAGGCATGCACACACAACCCACATGAGAAACACACCTGGAGAAGATGACCAGGGAAACTTCGATACTGGGCCCCATAGGACGTCTACTACCTAAGGCCACTCTACTAAGACCAGGAGATGTAGCAGCTCTACCTAATACATAGAAGCAAACACAGGGAATCAGCCAAAACAAGATGGCTAAGAAACATGTCCCAAATGAAAAAACAAAACAAAAAAAAAAAAACAGAACAAAACATCAGAAAAATAGCCAAACAAAATGGAGAGAAGAAATGTATAAGATGCATAGTTCAGAACACTGGTAAGAAGACTGCTCAGTGATCTCAATGAGAACTTCAACACAGAGATAGGAAACATGAAACAGGAGATTAAAAAAGAAAAGATAAAAAGGAACCAGTCAGAAATGAAGAATACAATAACTGAAATAAAGAATACATTAGAGGGAGAGTTGGGGGACTGGGAGAGTGGAGTGAAGGATTAATGAAGTACAAAATAGTAGTTGATAGATGGTCACAAGGATGGGGTGCACAGCATAAGGAATGCAGTTAGCATTGATATATTGGCTAGGTAGAAAACCTGAGGAGAGAAGGAGCAATTAGAGGGATCATTTTATAAACTATATCAATGTCTAACCAATGTACTGTATATTTGAAACTAATTAAAATAAATAACTAAATTAATTTTAAAAAAAAATACATTAGAGAGAATCACCAGTAGATCAGGTCAAGCACAGGATTGAAACAGTGATTTGAAAGATAAAGTAGCAGAAATCACGTAATCAGAACAACCAAAAAAAAAAAAAAAAGGAGGATAGTTTAAGGGGCCTTTGGGACAACATCAAGCATACCAACATTCACATCATGGGGATACCAGAAAGAAAAGAGCAAAAGCAAGAAAATGAAAACCTATTTGAAGAAATAATGTTGGAAAACGTTCCTAACCTGGCAAAGGAAATAGGCATACAAGCCCAGGAAGCTCAGAGAGTCTCAAACAAGATGAATCCAAAGAGGCCCTCACCAAGACACATCATAATTCAAATGCCAAAGCTTGAAGACAAAGAGAAAAATCTTAAAAGTAACAAGAGAAAAGCAGTTAGTTACCTACATAAGACTGTCAGCTGATTTCTCAACAGAAACTTTGTAGGCCAGAAGGAATTGGCACAAAATATTCAAAGTGATGAAAAGTAAGGACCTACAACCAAGACTACTCTACCCAGCAAAGCTATCATTTAGAATCAAAGGACAGATAAAGAGCTTCCCAGACAAGAAAAAGCTAAAGGAGTTCATTACCACCAAACCAGTATTACGGGAAATGTTAAAGGGTCTTCTTTAACAAAAAGGGAAGGAGGTAAAAATATGAATAATAAGATGCCAATAACTACATATTTAGCAATAATTAATTTATATTTAAATGGATTAGATGCTCCAGTCAAAAGACATAGGGTGGCTGAATGGATAAGAAAACAAGACCCTTACGTATACTGCCTACAAGAGGCTCGCTTCAGATCAAGACACACACAAATTGAAATTAAAGGATGGGAAAATATATTTCATGAAAATGGAAATGAAAAAAAATCCGGAGTAGCAATACTTATCCCAGACAAAATGGACTTTAAAACAAAGACTATAACAAGATAGAAAGAATGACCCAATAATTCCACTTTTGGATATTTATCTGAAGAAATCCAAAACAGCACCTTGAAGGGACATGTGCATCCATATGTTCATTGCAGTATTATTTACAATAGCCAAGATATGAAGGCTACCTGTGTATCTGTTCAACAGATGAATGTATAAAGAAGAGGTAAATATATATGATAAATATTACTAAGCCATAAAAAAGAATGAAATCTTGCCATCTACAACAACATGGATGGACCTAGAGGGTATTGTGCTGAATAGAATAAGTCAGACAGAGAAAGACAAATACCATATGATTTCCACTTACATGTGGAATCTAAAAAACAAAATAAAAATAATAATAATATTGATTGTCAAATATAATTGAAAAATATAAGAAAGGGAGTAAAGGAGAATAAGAGGTTCAAATTTTCAGATATGCAACAAATAACTCATGGGGATGTAATGTACAGCATAGGGAATATAGTCAATAATATTGTTAGCATTGTACAGTGTCAGATGGTTTCTGGATTTATCATGGTTATCACTTCTTTAGGTATATAAATGTTGAATAACTGTAGCATACACCTGAAACTAATATAATATTGCATGTTAGCTATATTTTAATAAAAATCTTTTTAAAAAATTATTTAAAATAAAAAATATAATTTGAATTCAGAAGTTTGTCAAATATATCAAAAAGTTTAGATATTAGACTAAAAAGATCACATATCATTATGAAACAATACTTAATTATCCATTTAACCAAAGTGACAATAAAAGAATTCAAAGACAAATACAGAAAGTTACATAATTTTTAGCAAAACTTTAGTTTTTATTATTGAGAAGATTCAGTTTCTTAAGTAATAAGGACATGATTAAGACAACATAAAACACAGAAAATTATTTTGATAAAACATCGAATTTTTGCTTTCTAGGCAAAAAAAAAAAACTTTTTGTAATACCTTATCAGGAGTAGATCAATAGTATGGGAAAACTGTCCTTTTAAAACAGAGAAAGAGAACCAAACTCTAATTCTGCATCACCTTACTTTTGATACTTAAATTCACTTAATTAAATTTATTCCAATCTTATTCAGCTTTGCCACATGTAAAATTTCTCTCTCAAGATTCCTTTTCACAAACCTACAACTTTCCTTGTCCAGTTCGGTCTGTTTCTGGTCTTTTATCTATTCAGAAATAAGCAACTTTTTTAACTGGAGAAAATGTCCAAATTTAATACATATGTACATACAGGGATGCCATATGAATATGAGACCTGAGGACACATGGGCAGTTAAGACTCATATGCCATCTTGAGCTAAGGAAAATGGGGAAATTGTGGTTTGAAACTTCAAAGGGCAGGAAGGCAATTCAAATGGAGATACAAAAGTAAATATCTGGTAAATCAATATTAGCTGGGTCACCAATGGGACACAGAGAGGACTTAGAAAAATGAGCCTTTCTAGGTTCCTCCCTATCTATCACATTCTAATTCATATTAACCTATAGTTATCTAGGATGGTATCTCCCTTACTGGAACAGGTACTCTATCTGAATTCCTTTTCGGCTGTTAGTGAGTAGGTCAAAGGTTTTTTAAGTCTTTCGATTGTTAAAAATAACCAGCTTAAAATAATCAATATCCCAAAAGGCATATTTTGGGATGGCAAACTCTGCTTCCCCTCATTAATTAATTAATCCATGTTTTACATCAACCTCCCTTATTCAATACATAAGTCTGAGTTACCAATGGAAAACTCATCTGTTTTCCATCACATTTATGATTTCTTCACTCCTAGACAATATTTGACCAAGAACAGGGGAAGAGAGGAGCTTCTCAGTGGTGATATACCTGAGAAAGAAAGACTGAGTGAGAAGAAGAAGAAGAGAAACATCCACGTGGTATGACCTGACAAGTACCTAGGGCAAGTTTTCATAAGACAGGTTAGAACGCACTGGTCTGACAGCTTTCGTCCCTCTGGGTCTGGACAGGAATGGGCCATGGTGAACCAAAGTTCCCCAGGAGGCTTCCTCTTTCTGGGCTTCTCTGCACATTCAAGACTGGAAAGAATCCTCTTTGTGGTTGTCTTGATTTCTTACCTCCTGATTCTGGTGGGAAACACACTCATTATCCTGCTGTCTGTGCTAAACCCCAGGCTCCACTCGCCAATGTACTTTTTCCTCTCCAATCTCTCCTTCTTGGACTTCTGCTTCACCACAAGTTGTGTCCCCCAGATACTGGTCAACCTCTGGGGCCCAAAGAAGACCATCAGCTTCCTGGGCTGCTCTGTTTAAATCTTCACTTTCCTCTTCCTGGGGTCCACTGAGCACATCCTCCTGACAGTGATGTCCTTTGACTGCTTTATGGCTGTCTGCTAGCCCCTCCACTATGCCACTATCATCCACTCTTGCCTGTGCTAGCAGTTGTTGGCTGTGGCCTTGGTAATGGGTCTGATCCAATCAAAATTCCAAACATTATCCACTTTCTGCCTGCCCTTCTGCCCCTACTGGCAGATAACTTTGTATATGAAGTCCCTTCTTTAATTTCTCTCTCTTATGGAGACATCATCTTTAATGAGATCCAGTTAGTTGTGTTCAGTGTCATCTTCCTGGTCATGCCATTCACCTTCATTCGTATCTCTTATAGTGCCATTGCCTGGCAGTGCTGAGGATTAACTCTGCCATAGAATGGAAAAAGACTTTTGATACCTGCTTCTCTTGCCTCATTGTGGTCACCCTCTTATATATATATGGTGACCATTAAGAGTCATGGGTCTGTTCTTCTGCTGCAACACAGTAGATAACAACTGACCTGAATCCATCTTCCAATGGGATGTGGGATTCTGACCAACCTCTAATGGCTAAGCACAAAAATGAAATTAGGTTATAAGTGACAAAATGCTAGAGTGCAGTATAAACAGAGGAAGGGCCTAGAAAAGAGGAAAAGAAGGAGCAGTACAAGACCCAACCCCTATGAACTTCTAATTTTTTTTCAACATTTATCTACATATTACTTTCTTGTATCCTCATATGTATGGAACAGAGAATTAATGGAGAATAGAAAGGAAATCTGCTTAGAACTGAATCATTGTCTTCTCTTTCCTCTTTTCATTATCCACTTCCCTCAAATAGCCTACATCATCTTCATGCCAATGCCTGCTTCATGGGAGGAGAGCAGAGAATCTTGGCCTTGAGACCTACTGGACAAGAAGCTCAATAATGGTGTTTATCTTGTGACAACATGAATGGAACTAGAGGGAAATAAGTCAGAGAGAGAAAGACAAGTGCCATATTTCACTTATACGTGAAATTAAAAAATAAACAAACAAAACAGAAACAGATTCATAGTTACAGAGAATAAACTGATGATTGCCATGTGGGAGTGGGGTTGGGGGGCTTATTGAAAAAGGAGAAGAGATTAAGAAGTACAAATTAGTAGTTACAAAATAGTAATAGGGATGTAAAATACAGCATAGGGAATATAGTCAATAATGTTATAATAACTATCTATGTTGCCAGATGGGTTCTAGGCTAATTGGGGGGATCATTTCATAAATTATATAAATGTCCAACCACTATACTGTACACCTGAAACTAATGTAAAATAATATTGAATGTCAACTGTATTTGAAAAATAAAAAATTTAAAAATCATAAAGGAAGAATGATCCTTATCTCATGGTGCTTCTCTAATCTTCATCTCCACCTGAACCTACTTCTTTGGCGTTCCAATCACCGCATCATGTAGATTTATCTTCTTAACAGTTCTCACATCTGTCTCTCTTCTTTATCCCCATTGCCTCTAACTTACTTGGGTACTGAATTTTACACACTTTTATTGTAACTGCCTCATCACTAGTGTATCAGTCAGGATAGAGTAGTTTATACTGCAATAACAATAGCAAACTTTCAGTGATTTAAATAGCATAGGCTTATCTCCTGTGGCAATATATGGCCATTGCCATCCATCCAGGTGGCTCATCCATGTCATTCTCACTCCAGTATGCAGACTGACAGAACGACCATTATCTTCAACATTGCTAGTTACTGGGACAGAAGGAAAGAATAAGCGTGACAAATGGCAATACGGCACTTAAAACTTCCACTCAGAAGTGACGTGACTTTTATTTCCCAAAGCAAGTCCCTTGGCCACATCTAACTTCAATAGAAAAAAGAAACCTACAATATGCCAGGAAAGAGGACCAGAAGTATTTGATGGATGACTACTGACCACCTCCTGCCTCCAATCTTGCCCAGTTCTAATTGGTTCTCCATATTACTACTAGAGTAATTGCTCTAAAATACAAAATTGACCATATTACTTCTCCAGTTAAAATGGATCTCCCTGCTATTAAACATAGATTCCCCAACTCCTAGATCAGGCTCTTGATTTCCTGATTTGCCAGTCCCATCTGACCCAGCCATTTGGAATCCTGAAAGTTCACTAAATTACCTATAAATCCTTGAACCACACAAAGCTCTCTGTCACCTCTAGCCTTTGACTATGCCATTCCCTCTGCTTGAAAGACTCTTCCCTCCAACTCCTTTCCACTACCAAAAAAAGGAAAGAAGGAAGGAAGGAAGGAAGGAAGGAAGGAAGGAAGGAAGGAAGGAAGGAAGGAAGGAAGGAAGGA